>NW_014332776.1:485640-679301 GCF_000341935.2 Cephus cinctus
GGGGGGGGGGGGGGAGTTAATACATACAAATCTTTGAACTGTACCTGGGTAAGCTGTTAGGTCGACCCCATTTTTCAATGCAGAATTTTCTGGGCCCAGTAGAACCTCGTAGTGCGGCGAAGCCCTCATAAGGAATGCTCGAAGTTCCTGTAACGAACTGAAGTAATCTCAGTCGTTGTTCGTTTGTAAATCTTCCTATACTGGACCAGAACCATTCGACTACGGGATGTGCATCATGGTAACCACTGCGATATTCGGTGTGTGCACGCCAATCATTCAAATCTATCTCGGCAGCACCTGCGATGACCAATTCTAATTCTCTAGCATCAAAAACTGCGACCAATCTATGAAAGAGTAGAAAACATCCATTAGATCCTATGAGTACAACTAACAGTGTAATTCAAAATATCGTGAAGCTGTGATTTATATAAATGCTTTTGTAATTCAATACCTCGGATCAACAACTTCGTAAAAACCACGGACAAGGGATTCAGTTTGTTCTGCAACACCGCGCTCCAATCTCCAACGAACTACACGTTCCAAATATTCCTTTTTATTTTTTTCAGTCACAGCAATATTACGACCACCTGGTTTTAGTTCCCTCTCAGCAACTCGACCCAGCAATTCCTCAGTCACCGAAAATGTCAACTCCAATGGTTCCGCACCAATGTCTCGTTCCTGTGAAATTTAATTTTACATCCTTCATAGAAACTGAATAAAGACACTTAAGGTAGTCAGAGCCGAAGTAATTTTCAAGATAGATAACTAGATACAAATAAATAATTTATTAACCTTAATCCAAACGAGGCTCTGATGAAATTCCTGATCCAAACTTTCAAGATCGCTGAGACTTGCAGGAATACGAAGTAGGGCTTTATAAAAGGGTCTTGTGAAAAAGACATCCAAGAGATACTGGTGTACAAGAGCGAGGCCCAGAACACGACCGGAGAACCGAAACCAATCGTGGTAGTTATCAACAAATGCTGACATCGGGGAGACTTGGACGGTATAAGTGTCATTTGCTGAGTATTCAAAGAGACCATAATAAGGATTGAAGAGCTCTCGGGAGAGGTGGAAAAAAAATTCTCTCGAGGGTCCTCCATAATCTAGGCCTTCCTCGTGATCAAATATTACGACGAGCTTTCCTTTTTGTAGATCCTTTTTCGAAGCAGCCATTATACGTGTAAAGGCATCTTCCAAAAGATGTTCTCTCCTAATGTGTAACCTATTTTGAAATAATCTAATTATTCAGTAACTCTCTTAAATATAATTTCATTCTAATAATTTAATACAGAGTCAAGATACTTGAATGGTACTGTACTTTAATTTTCCAGGTCCCTGGCCATAACCTTTGCTTTCAAGTTTTCTATAAAACGTCCTGAGCTTCGCTTCAAAATCTCTTCTATATGGAGCTGGTGCACGCGCTGATGCTCTTGTTAATCCTGGTGAAGCATGTGGGCTATTTATTGGAGACCTTCCGATATTACCAGGAACATACGACATAATCTCCTGTTCAAACAGACTGAAACAAATTTTTCATTGTAAAACTTCGTTCACGTACATAATTAAAATGAAGCCGACATTTTCGAAGTTTGAATACCTTAGAGTAATAACTGAACAATTGAAAATTCAAATAGTCCTTACAGATTCAAATTGGAACTCGAGGCTACCCGTATATTCACTTGTTCATTTGTTATTTTAGAGTAAACAATCAGTTACCTGAGTAAAAGGGCTAAAGGTACGTCATGACCAAGTCGCTGCAGAGCAGTTGTGCCTTCAACACGGATGGTGTTAACTTTTTCACGAAGGGCAATATTTTGTCCAAGAGCAGCATGACGTTCTTTTAGAATATCTATAATGTTTGGTTGACGTAGAAAGGCTACGACCTTATCATTATAGGCCACCGGTATGTCCGGGGATGTGGTAACTGAAGATTGCTGAGGTCGTGGTGGTGGTACAGGCGCCTCGTCAAGCGCTGTACGTGGATGAGCGGATTCCGTTGGCAGTCTTGGATCAATGAAAGACGTCGCCTTTCTTGAATGACTTATGAAAAATCTCTGCAAATAGGCATTTCCCAAATCCATATCATATACATGCCATATACAACCAAGATCATAGTATTAAAAGGTAAATGATATCCTAATAATACAAATCTGCTTTAACTTACTTTTCCAGTACGATCCAGCTTCGATTCGTATCCTCTGGGAAGATCCTTAGTAGGATCAGCGAAAAAATTAATGAGAGCAACAAGATCTCTATTATGCTCATAACGCGGAAACACCGTTGGGTCTCTACGAACTCGGCTAATCATGTGTTTGAGACTAGGATTACGATTATATAGCTTCATGGCGTCCGAATTCGTATGAAGTACGGTAAAGAAATCTGGCCTGGTGAGAAAGAGGACAGGTGGTGTTACAGTAATGTCAAAGGGTTCACTTTCAGTACGTTCCGATCGATTTCTCCCAGGAGCATCCGACTGACTTGACAATGCAGCTTCACGATCAATATTGTCTGGTCTAGAGATTGTTCTTCTAACACTCTGGTACCGACGGTCCAGCTGCTGCCGACGAAAGTCGCACCCTGAGTTTCTTGTTGCAACCCCAGGTTTCTGCCAGGTTGTAGTTCGATTAACGTGATCAATGTAGAAGACCCGACCATGGCTATCGATTCTTGCTTCCCAAGCTGTAAGAAAACGATTTATAGTAGTCATTTTTTAAGGAGAAATAAATAATATGCATGGCATAGTTTTATAGATGTTAAACTTACATGGCGGTAACGGTTCTTCTGAAGATACAGAAGTGTTTGATCTTCGACAAATAGGCAGTGGCCCTAATGGCTTCGGTCTATGTGTTGGGGTAGGTGGACATTCAGTTTGATTTTGATTTTGTGCTTGGCTAGGATTTTGATTTGGGACTGGTTCTGGTCTTGTTAATGGACGATGTGGACGTGGCGAACTCAACAAAGCTATACTCTTCGTCACAGCTGTTCGAGACTGAAAATATATCAGACAGTCCTGTGCTTAGCTTGCGTTTAATTATTACACAATTTTTGTGACGACGGTCATTCATTATTGCTAATATTGATAAATTCTTAAGATTAGTGTTCATTACCTTTAAACTTGATGTCTCGTCCACGTCAACGATTTCAAACCCAAAACAATCCTCTGGATGAAATGGTGTTGGATTACGATGTGGATGTCTACGTTGTGGCAGTTCTGGTGCCACTGTAGGCAGAGCATTACTCCGATGAAGAGGTTTATGTGCTGCCCTTGGAGGTAATGGTGGCGGCGGGTTTGGATAAAGAGTTTCATACAAGGACTCTGGTGCCGTTATGCCAGCTCTACTTCGCCATAAATGATAATATTGTACGTCGTCTTTATTTACTACGCCATTGGTGTTGTATGGTTTCTGAAATAAATCATCAATTGCAAATGTAATTAAAGAATAACTAGATATTATAGGAATATGATAAATGCAATTAAAACAATATTTAGAGTGGTCTAATGGGAAATGATTTCATAGATTCATACCTTTTTGGTCCCACTGTGTGTTGCAGCAGCTTGTTGAGATTCAGTATCTGAATTACTAGCATCGCTACTGTTTGAAGACCTACGTTCCACTTCAAGACCTCTAGCTTCATCCATTTCAACTCTGTTCGTTGATTCAGATAACACTTCAGCATTTTCCTCTAATTTTGCTCTTTGTGCTTCAGCGACTTCAAGTAAATTTGCCAAACTTGGTAAACGAAAAGGTTTTTTTGGCTGACAGGGAGAATCTAGCGAACCCTTATTCAAATGTTCAGAAAGGTTGTCAGTGTCTACAGTGATTTCCGTTCCTGGTGGTAAAGACACTGCACCATCCATAGAATTTATACAAGATTCAATATCATTGTCTGAGTCTTCAGATCGATTAAAATTTGTCTGTCGAAAGAAATCTTGATAAGTCAATTCCTCCTCAGATTGACTATTCTTGAAAAATGGTTTCTCTCTTACAAGCTTTTTTCGTGTTATTGATGTACCAAATTGACTAGATTCTAAAGCATCCGAAGCATTGCCTTGCTGCTCTAAAGGACGGACATATTCCAAAAAGTCTTCAACAGGGAGTCCATTTTGTGATGACGACGAAGGAACAGGTTCTAAAATGGAAACAGGAAGATTGCCCGAATTGGAAACAGGTAGCAAGTCTGGAAGAGGCATGGAGAGTGGTTCAGAGGCAGAACCATGAACAAGATCTGAAGCAAAAGCTTCACGATCAGGCTCGTCAGGTTGTCCATTTTCATTTATAACAGAATCTTCATTCTGTACTTCTTCAGGCCTGCCAGACTCTCCTTCTGGCACCATTTCAGCCAAGTCTGTATCCAAAGGCATCTCAAGACATTACATAAGATTCTATATAAAAAACAAAGATTACATTTTAATACAGAATGTACAAAATATTCATTTTGAAAAATAAATATTATTTACCAGAGATAGAAAATATTGAATTTGAGAAGTTATCAATAATCCGTATTTTTATAAATTTTCAAAGTGACACCAGCATTTTATGGCAACATACAGCAATAAACATATCACTAGTTCAAAACTAAATAAATAAAATCCATAAATAAAGAGGAAATAGATTCATCACAAAAACCTTGAAACTCAAATCTGTATAAAAAAAATAAAAAAGAACTAGTCAAGTCAGGAAATGTTTAAGCAAATCAAAAAGTCTTTAATATTCAATGATTTCATCAAATCCACGTCATACAAGCTAAAATCTAGTTGGGCAGGAAGAACTTGATGATACTACTAGGCAATCGTACCGGAAAATACGTGTATGCCGAAGAATTTAAAGGTTAACTCCTATGTGTGGTAGAAGATTGACGATTAATCATCAATCGACGTTATTCATAACGATTTTCTTTCAACTCAATTATAAACAAGCAGCCATCTGCCTTAAAAGATTAATTATTGGAGCATATTTGTCATTTTATTATTTATTCTCTCACCTGGCATCTGAGGGTGATACACTTTCTCGGCATCATTTCTCAGACACAATCGATAATAACTCGTAGTAGAGTAGTATAATTAACTTGCATCATGTTAATTAAAGCCAAAGGGCACACGATAGAGACCAAAAAAGATGAATAGAGACACCACAGTTTTGACAGCGGAGAGTAGCAGCAGAGATAAGTATATATATATATCTGGTAGCAGACCAAATTTAGGGATTTTGATATATTACTAGCACTAGACATTTTGGTTCAAAGGTAGTCCCGGCAATATTTGAAACTAAATAGTGATGAATAGTACCCTTTTATATATTACTGTTATACTATATAATTTAACTTATAACAAATTCATTATATAAACTTAATCAAATACAATACATTATACAATATTTTTTGTTGTTGAACCCTTTTCACTCCAGAGTTCTCCATTTTCCATATATTTTGGTTCTCAGAGGAGAAAGTTGAATACAAAGAGTTAATCAAAACAATCAGAGGTAATAGAAAAAGTTTGTATAAATTTTATTTTTATATTTTACATAGCATACATAGAAAAATATAAACTTTCTCATTGGCACAGTGTCAATCCTCCGAAATGTCAGTAATCTTCCCGCTTATTTTATCTTGAATAACACCAATCAACTGGCTGCTAATATTCGCAGTTTTGTTAATTGTCTTCATGTTATCATTAAACTCCTCGGCAACGTTTTGGATATTCTGAAGATTCTGGAAAGTAATATATAACAGCTTCTGAAGTGGCAAATAGGCTTAATGAAATGAATCGTGAAATACGACCTAACCATGAACATACCATTTTCAGCTCATGATACAATAACGCGATTTTCTCCTCCGAAAATTCTATACGAGGTTCGTAGAAAGATGGATTTGATGATGATGACATTGAATTATTCGCCATAATGTTATCAATTGAATATCTTTTAGGAATTAACTTTTCACTTTAAAAAAAGTATAAGCCGATTCAAACAGCTCAAAATGTTGAAGGACGCCTTATTTCGAACGATATCACTATTTTATACTTTATTCACCAGTAGATGGTAAAGAAGAATATCAGACATTTTAATACTCCGTTTTAAACGAAAGATGGTATTATTGATCTTTCTTTTTAATTAAAATACTTATAGAATATTTAGAAATCTCTATTTCGATCCTATTTTCTAAACAAGTCTGAACATTACAGAATTGCGTTGCAATCGATCAGTGTAATCGCTCTAATTACACCCAAATTCTGTTGCGGGTTAGTTCAAGGAATATCTTCTAATGCGATATAAAGCATAAAGCAATCCCCGGTTTTTCACAAAATATGGCGGATGCTGAGGTGAGTTTTGTCACGTGGAATATTAAAAATCTATATTTATTCATAAAATAATGTGTCTTAACCGGTTTTTCCATTGCAGTTATCTAAAGCCTTAAAGGATTTACCAAATCGCATTCAAACCGCCAGTAAAAATGAGCGGCGAGAGATTTTGCAGAACGTCGTCGACGTGTTGTCAAATCCTGGTAAGATATAGTAAAAAGATTTATTCCATATAAGGATCGTTGTTTCCACGTAATATTTCTCATGCAAAATAACTTTCCTTTTTACTTTTAGAAAAAAAATGATTGTTTTTTGTAGTTTGTTATATTACTTACTTTTACATTTTGCAATTTATACTTAACACGTTTCATTAATCGTTATTTAAAATGCAGTTTAATGTTATTATTATAAACGTGAAAAACTGATTATCTTGCTATTATACATATTCTGATTGATATTATATAGGTCGATCAATGGTTAAGAAAAATAATGTCTGTTGTGCAATAAATTTAATTTTTTTATATACTGTATTGTTGGCATTCTAAGAAACAGTATTTCCTGTTCCAGGCATCAATGAAAAAATTGTTGGAGGGATATGTAAAGTACTGTCAATTACTTTGCATCGATATAAGGATACTGCATCACAATCTTACGTAAAATATTTAATTGTGGCTTTACTCAAGGAACAAAGAGAAGCTACTATAAAGCATATGTCAAATGCTATTACAGAGCAGGCTGTCTGGCATAAAAATGTGGTGCCAACGTAAGTTTCTGATTAACAAACTAAGTTCAAAGAGATACTTTTTCATGTTTTAATGAATTTTAATTTTATTTCATATTTAGTTACAACACTGCTCTGACGGCTTATCTAACATTAAAGTGGTCTGTGCTGGTTGTACGTCATGGCATCAATAATGGATCTAAAGAAAGCTGGTTGGAACTTCCAAAGTTAATCGAGGCTCAGACAAATTTAAGTGCAGCTGCATTGGCTTCTGCAGAAAAGAAACTTTCTGAAAAAGTATATACATTGTTCACACACGAATGGAAACTTGTTCCTGCTATCGAAGAAAAATATATAGAAGTTCTAATGAAACTTGAAGCTAGTAATGGAGTTATTGTATTGGCCAGTTTATTGACTAGGTATTTGGTAGAAACAAAAAAGGATGATCTAATCGATAAACTGAAGGTAAAAGCCTTATCTTCTGACACCATTTACTATTACTAATTTAATCTCAATCATTATTTTTTATAGCCAAGCATGATTGAGGCTCTTATAAAAGTCAGTATCAGCTGCAAAAAGAAGCCTGAACTTTATGTCGTTGATGCTGCTGCATCACTTCTTAAAAGAGTATCTCATGAGGAGTTTAAAAACCTGTTACTCCCAGCCCTTCAAAAGGCGATGCTAAGAAATCCAGAAATAATCATCGAATCTGTCGGACGTATCCTAAGTGGAATGAGTCTTGATTTGAGTCAATACAGTCAAGACATTAGCAAAGGACTCTTTGCAAACCTACATTCTAAAGAAGATTTAGTACGCGATGAAGCAGCAGATGCTTGTCGTCGCTTGGCTTTACAATGTTCGGATTCAACAGCCCTGGAAAATTTACTTTCATCCCTTTTTGCTGTGTTCCACGGTTCCGAGGGTAAGCTCACCGTAGCTACGCATAAGATATCAGTACTTCAAGGCGCAGGAAATCTCAGCTACAATGTCGTATCTGGCAGTAACATACAGAAACTAACGGAAACAGCATGTAGTCACTTTATAAAAGTCTTGGAAACCGAGGTCCATGAGAAAACCTTAATTCATGCGTTAGAAATGATGTCGTTGTGGTGCAAAAAGTTTGCAAACGACATTCCTAAGAGCGTAATTGATGCATTTAAAAAGGGAATGGCTGCAAAGACATCTACTGCTGGAGTACGTACTGCATACATTAAACTTCTCTCCTGGACACCTATTACTTCACACTCTGCAATGATAGCGCCAATACTAACCCAGGCAATAACCAGGGCGACGACGCAATCTGCTCAGCCGGCAGCAGTTACAGAAGGTCTCCTTGCAACTTACTTATTGTTAAAGCTTGTACTTGCTGGTCAGGTCGAAAACGACAAACAGAGTATTCTCTGGAATGCTGTAGACGATCAGCTGTTTTTCTCTGAAAAATTTCTGAGCACTTGTGGCGATGACATCCTTTACTACCTGATGCTCCTCTGCGAACGCCTTGTGACAGAATTTTCAGATCGTCTTAATGAGAAAGCTCTTGGCGGCATATACCGTGCTATAGTGGCTTGTGTGACAGCTCCTAAATCATCAATTCGCAGGAAGTGCGCTCCGGTACTTAAAAAAATGTTAACCGGATTGAATAGTTACGAGCTAGTTGAGGCGCTCTTGTTGGAGTTTAATAAATTTCTGGAGACTGCGAAGATCAGAGTTGACAGTGAAAAGGAAAGTAAGGAGGAAACATCTAGTGGAGAAGTCAGTGGTAGATCCTTAGCAGATGGACTCATGGCTATATGTTCTGGATCTTTCTTGTTTGAAGTGCCTTCGATGCAGATCACTAGAGACGCCTTAATTCCTGCACATCATCCAACAATATTTAGAGCTGTTCCTAATCTCTGGTTTAAAATCGCTAGAAACTTTGGTCTGGTACCAAAAGACTTTTTACGAACTTTCGGCAGTGAGATTAAAAAGCTGTTTCTTAATAACTATAAGCCTGTTCCTAGTTATGAGAACGCCCTTGCTAGCGTAATATCTCTAGCACCGGATGTAATATTACCATCGCTAATATCAAATGTTACCGGGAAATTAGATGATCCTGAAATCCTGAGGGTTACAAAGGATGAATATTTTACCTATCTGACACCAGAAGGTGAATTATATGACAAGAGTGTTATACCAGGCAATGATGAGAACGATATCTTGAATGCAATGAATATGAAACGTGAGAGTAAAGTATATTCATTCAAGGAACAACAAGAAGAGCTACAACTTCGTCGAGAGTTGTACGAGAAACGTAAAAGGGAGGGTAAAATAAAAGAGCCTAAGCTTACTCCAAAGCAGGAAGAAGCACTGAAAGCTCAAACTGCTAAGGAGAGTGGAATTAGAAAACGTTTGGCAGAATTAAATGCAAAAATTACTGATGCAGTATCGATGATAAATGCTGCAGCGCGTGGAAACAGCTTTGAATTGGGTTTACATTTAAAGGATCTACTTCATCCTATATTAAAGGATCTAGGATCGCCTTTAGCAGCACCAACAATGTTACAACTCTATATAAGTCTTCGTAAAACTGTTAAAATATCAAACAATAATACCCTTAGTGATTTAATAGCACATGTAACTCTTCGGCAGCTACAACCTCAATGTGATCTCGATCAAGCGTGGGAGGAAGAGCCTCTTGACGAGGCGGTGAAACGTACTTTGGCATTGATACACACCTACACTATACGTCAGAAAGTATTGTTCACGGCTCCAACATTTTGCTATATCTTTGCGTTTATCAAGAAAACACTATTGTCTTGTAAGGATGACGGTATGATAACACAAGGGCTGCAAATTGTACAAGAACATGCTAAGCAAAGAGGAGACATCAGCATTTCTAAAGACGCAAGGCATCCGAAATTGTTACCCAGGAAACAAATGTTTGATTTACTGATAGAGCTGATGAGCACTACTACTGGTCGAGTTCAGTCCCAGGCAGTTGCTACTCTTCTAGACGTAGCTCAATCTGGTAGTGGTTTACCCAACTGTGCGTTGGCAACTGGTGAAGATATAGATTCATTAACTGGAGCCTTACAGAATTCATTACCAGCTGTAAGGGATGCAGCTCTGAGAGGTCTTATGATTATACGTCTTGCATTTCCGTCTGAGAAGGAAGACTACAATCAGTTACTTAGACTTACAAGGAGGATCTGGGTAGCTAAGTTTGATATCTGTGAAGAAAACAAACATCTGGCGGAAGAATTGTGGACTGCGGCAGGGCTTGTGGCGAACCCTGACATCCTGTGCGAAGAACTTATTCAGGATATTGCACATCCAGTTGAGCCTATTCAACAAGCGGCTGCTTGTGCCTTGGCGCAACTTTTGACCGATGATCCTCAACTCATGCCTGCGATCTTGGATAGACTATTAGAATTATACCAGGATAAACTTGCAATGATTCCACCAAAGTTAAATGATTTTGGTCGTGTTGTTGAACAACCTATTGATACCTGGGGACCACGAAGAGGAGTTGCTTTGGCACTGGCACAATTGGCACCTTTATTAACACCAGAGACTATACACAGACTTGTACAGTTCTTCGTCTCTACTGGATTAGGTGACAGGAATCATGCTGTCCGTACAGAAATGCTTACTGCCGCAGTTGCAGCTGTCGATCTTCACGGCAAGGCAAACATAACATCCTTGTTACCAGTTTTTGAAGATTTCATGGATAAGGCTCCAAAGATTGGTAGTTTTGATTCAATAAAACAATCTGTGGTAATCCTTATGGGATTATTGGCGCGACATTTAGAGAAGGATGATCCTAGGATAAAGCCCATAGTATTGAGACTGATTTCGGCTCTTTCTACACCGTCACAGCAAGTACAAGAAGCTGTCGCCAATTGTTTGCCTCATCTGGTGCCTTCTATCAAGGATGATGCTCCTAGAATTGTGGATAATTTGATGGACCAACTGCTAAAGTCTGATAAATATGGAGAGCGTAAAGGAGCTGCATATGGATTAGCTGGTCTTATCAAGGGAATGGGTATTCTTGCTCTCAAACAGCTTGATATCATGACCACTCTTACCAATGCTATTCAGGATAAAAAAAATTATAGACACAGAGAGGGTGCATTGTTCGCTTTTGAAATGCTGTGTACGATGCTTGGAAGGTTGTTCGAACCTTACATAGTTCATGTTCTTCCACATTTGTTATTATGTTTCGGAGATTCAAGTCAATATGTAAGAACAGCTACGGACGACACTGCTAGAGTAGTAATGAGTAAACTTTCCGCTCATGGTGTAAAGCTAGTTCTGCCTAGCCTGTTGGCAGCTCTAGAAGAGGATTCTTGGAGAACGAAAACAGGTAAGTTCTTTAAAAGCATATCATAACCACGTAGCTTATATTACATACAATTTTTAGGATCTGTGGAACTATTAGGAGCAATGGCATATTGTGCTCCTAAACAATTGAGCAGTTGCCTACCAAGCATTGTACCAAAACTAATAGAAGTTTTGAGTGATTCTCATACAAAAGTCCAGGAAGCTGGGGCAGAAGCTCTTAAAGTTATTGGTAGTGTCATTCGAAATCCTGAGATTCAGGCTATCGTTCCAGTTCTATTGAAAGCTCTTCAGGATCCATCAAGGAAAACGGCGACGTGTTTGCAAACATTATTAGATACGCAATTCGTGCATTTCATAGATGCACCATCATTAGCTTTGATTATGCCAGTAGTCCAAAGAGCCTTTATGGACCGATCAACAGAAACACGAAAAATGGCAGCTCAGATCATTGGTAACATGTACTCATTGACTGATCAGAAGGATCTGACTCCATATCTACCCACAATTATTCCTGGACTGAAGACTAGCTTGCTGGATCCTGTACCGGAAGTACGTAGTGTATCGGCCCGAGCTCTTGGTGCAATGGTGCGGGGAATGGGAGAGTCCAGCTTTGAGGATCTTCTTCCATGGCTAATGCAAACATTAACTTCTGAGACTAGCAGCGTAGATCGTTCTGGAGCCGCTCAGGGTCTCTCTGAAGTCGTAAGAGGTCTTGGTGTTGAGAAACTTCATAAACTGATGCCTGAAATCATCAGTACAGCCGAGAGAACTGATATAGCGCCTCATGTTAAGGACGGCTACATAATGATGTTCATCTACATGCCCAGTGCGTTCACGACTGAATTTACTCCATACATTGGACAGATTATTAATCCTATCTTAAAAGCTTTGGCTGATGAAAATGAGTACGTTCGTGAAACTGCTCTCAGGGCAGGTCAAAGAATAGTGACACTGTATGCTGACTCTGCTATAATGTTACTACTACCGGAATTAGAAAAAGGTCTCTTCGATGATAATTGGCGTATTAGATACTCATCAGTTCAATTACTTGGAGATTTACTATACCGCATCTCCGGAGTATCTGGAAAAATGTCTACTGAAACCGCTAGTGAAGATGATAACTTTGGAACTGAACAGTCCCACTATGCTATTATCAATGCATTGGGAGCGGAGCGGCGAAACCGTGTCTTGGCAGGGCTATACATGGGTAGATCTGACGTGGCTTTAATGGTTCGTCAGGCAGCACTTCATGTATGGAAGGTGGTAGTAACAAATACACCAAAAACATTAAGAGAAATTTTACCTACGTTGTTCAGTTTGTTATTGGGATGTTTGGCGAGCACCAGCTATGACAAGAGGCAAGTAGCTGCCCGTACCTTGGGAGACCTCGTCAGAAAATTAGGGGAGAGAGTACTTCCAGAAATCATTCCAATCCTGGAGAGGGGTTTGCAGAGCGAACAAGCTGATCAGAGACAAGGAGTTTGTATTGGTCTATCAGAGATCATGGCTAGTACTAGCAAAGATATGGTTTTGACATTCGTAAATAGTTTGGTACCAACAGTCAGGTAAACACATAATGACACAACCGAACTTATTTTATAAATGCAACAGTGTTATAAAACGTACTGATATTATTTTCTAGAAAAGCTCTATGCGATCCTTTGCCAGAGGTCAGACAAGCTGCTGCCAAGACTTTTGACAGTCTTCATTCAACAGTAGGAGTACGAGCGTTAGATGATATTCTGCCTGCCATGCTGACTCAATTGAATTCTCCAGATCAAGCGGAGGCTGAGAACACATTGGACGGTTTGCGTCAAGTGATGGCAATTAAATCTCGCGTGGTTTTGCCGTATCTGGTTCCACAATTGACCAGCCCACCCGTTAACACAAAAGCTTTGTCTATACTGGCTAGCGTGGCTGGAGAAGCTTTGACGAGATTCCTCCACAAGATCTTACCTGCATTATTGACAGCCTTATCTAGTGCACAAGGCACACCAAATGAAGTACAGGAATTAGAGTATTGCCAGGCAGTCATTCTATCTGTTACTGATGAAGTTGGAGTAAGGACCGTCATGGACCAACTTATGGAAGCTACCAGAGCCGAGGATGCATCTCGACGACGAAGTGCAGCCACTCTGCTGTGTGCATTCTGTCGAGATACTCGAGCGGATTACAGTCAATACGTTCCACAATTACTTAGAGGATTGATACATTTGTTTACTGATGATGATAAGGACGTGCTTCAGATGAGCTGGGAAGCACTTACGGCAGTTACTAAGGCAAGAACGACGTTCCTCTTCATCGAGGTATCTTTGAAATCTGTTAATTTTTTAACGTTTCTTTTTATTTTTAGACTCTTGGGTCAGACCAACAAATAGCGCACGTGCAGGACATAAGACAGGCTGTACGCTTCGCCGTGTCAGATTTAAAGGGCCATGAACTACTTCCAGGATTTTGTCTACCCAAGGGTATAACACCGATTCTACCCATATTCAGGGAAGCTATACTAAATGGAATGCCGGAAGCAAAGGAACAAGCAGCACAAGGCTTGGGCGAAGTCATTCGACTTACAAGTGCTGCGGCGTTACAGCCCAGTGTGGTACACATCACTGGTCCTCTTATTCGTATTCTTGGAGATCGTTTTAATTGGAGTGTTAAGGCTGCAGTTCTGGAGACCTTGGCTATATTGCTTGGCAAGGTTGGTAACGAGTTATATATTTGTTAATAAATTAGAATTCAAACTTATTCCTCATTTCTCGCTGCACTAGGTGGGCGTAATGTTGAAACAATTTTTACCGCAACTCCAAACAACATTTTTGAAAGCTTTAAATGACAGTAATAGACAAGTCAGACTCAAAGCAGCATACGCTCTCAGTAATCTTATAGTAATTCACACCAGAGCTGATCCTTTATTCGCTGAATTGCATATTGGCATTAAAACGGCTGATGATCCCACTATCAGGTATCTTTTTATATAATTCCTAATCATTGAATCTTTTCCCACTTATTATAACCTATGACAATGATCTATTGTCATTTTAGAGAAACTATGTTGCAAGCCTTACGAGGAGTATTAACACCAGCTGGCGACAAGATGACAGAACCTATGAGAAAACAAGTATTTGCTACCTTGAGTAATATGCTTGGATACTCGGAAGATGTTACAAGAAATGCAGTAGCCGGATGTTACGGTGCTCTTTTAAGATGGCTAACGCCAGAGCAATTAGCTGCAGCCTTCAATGACAATCTACTATGTAAGTCTCTCAAGTGGCACCATTGTGATTTATTATCGCCAGAGTAAACCATTAACAAATATTATTATTTAGGTAACGACGTGAATGCTGATTGGATGTTGAGGCACGGTCGTTCGGCGGCATTATTCGTGGTGCTGAAGGAATCTCCAGGAACAGTTTACACTGGGAAGGAGAAAGAGCGAGTTTGCAAAGTGATACTCTCGTATCTAGCTGCTGACAGAGTTCAAATAGCTATGAATGGAGTGCGTGCTTGTGGTTATTTGTTCCAGTATCTTATGAACGACGGCCAGCCGATACCACAGCAGATATTAACACCTTTCGTCCGAGTAAGCAAAGCAGCCGTGCGTAAAACATTCTTAAAGTAAACTATACATTCATCTTCTTTACAGTCAATGAATCATACGAATAACGATGTGAAGCAACTGTTGGCAAGAGTATGCACACACCTTGCAAGGAATATACCGTCAGAGAAAATGTCACCGGAATTACTGAAAGCCTTGTTACCAATGTTGGTTAATGGTACCAAGGAGAAGAATGGTTACGTCAAGGCCAATAGCGAACTTGCACTTATCGCTGTGCTCAGGCTTAAGCATGGAGATGAAGAGCATCAGGTACTCATATCAGTTTATAAAATATATTTATAGTAGAACATTTATTTGGTACGTCTATTATTGTTTGCTGGTTGTCCTTTACAGAGGTGCATAGCTCTTCTTGACGTGGGAGCTAAGGAGTCTTTGTCAGACGTGGTGAGCAAAGTCTTAAGGAAGGTTCTCTCCCAACCGGAAGGCAAGATAGAAGAGTTGGACGATACGTTACTCACATGAGAGACATTATATACCCCGGGGCTCATTATTCGTTATTCCTGTTCCTATTCCCGTCGTCAATACCCACGTGATCATCCTTGCTCTCCTAATTTCTACGACAGAAAGTATTACTCGTGTACTAGCCGAGACTTTACCTCGAAATTATTTCGATTAATTGTCTATCTTAATAAGGAATTAGATAGCCTTAAGAAAAGTAACAGGTCTATGAGTTTCAAGCTATTAAAGCTCAAATGCCCTGAGATCCGGGTGACTGCAGTAAGAACAACCAAGTGCAGGTCGCAATGTCGTGTGTCACAAGAATCAAGAGTTGTCATCATGAGGTATCAAAGAAGTAATCATTGTCGACTCGACGAGGATGTTTCAAGGAATGAATCTATCTCCAATCGCGTGATAAATACTCCAACAGATAATTGCGCTACTACAGTAGATTATTCAAAAGATCGCGAGAGTAGTCTGAGAAATGATAAAAATGTTCCCACGGTTAGTAAAAACGATAAAGTATCCAGGGACTTCGTTGGACAAATTGTTGCCTGCTTTCAAAATAAATATTACACGTCTCACCTGGAGCTAAGAGAAACTTTTAAGAGACACTGTCATGTCCAAGGAAGAGAGAAAGTCAGAAGATATTGTATGGGCAATTGTGCGAAGAATCAAATGGTTGATCGTCTAGGATTTAACTTTGAGGAATCTTTTGTTAAACCACGTCCGCCCTATGGCGAGGACGTTAACGATAACGAAGACGTTAGTACCTTTTCTTTTGTAATATCCATGCATCTAAGTCACAGATGAACAGTGCGATTATACATTGTTCCCTAGTTATACACATCGGTATATAGTTTATATTTGAAAATAAATATAAGAATTGTTACGTCGATCGTATTGATCGGTCGTGACAAATCGGCGCCACTTCTGGGACAGTCAACAAAGCATCGACTCGCTTACTTGCTCCAATAACAATATATACGTTTATCAATATTTCTACTTTATATAACATATAATTTTTCACTTTGTATAACCTCATAAATTATGACTGCCATGATTATCGACCACGTGATTTTCTACTTGATTTAGAAATTAAAACTTCTCCTAATTGACACTTTCAACGGAGTTTTAATAAGAATATATAGAGGGAGGTTGATTCGACCAATATTGTTATTACTCCTTTCATTTCTTACAAATTTTTGTACTTTTATAACGTTTAACCATTAACTCGTATACTGCTTTTCCTGTGAACATGTCTGTCGTCTGATAATTTTTTGGATCAGTATGAAAAGCATGGAAGATTGAGGTTTTTTTGAAAATTTCATATTGCATAAAACCATGTAAGTTCTTTTATACTGCGAATTCCTATCGTTAACAATATACTACGTGACTTCTTTTGTGAATGTCCTCGAAAAAAAAAGAAAAAAAAATGTGGAGAGGTGAGAAGGTGACAGTGCCTGGAAGTGCGCTTTGGTGTGTTTTTAGTAACGAATATCCCTTGCATCCTAACTCCTCCTGTCTCCCGCTGTTCCTATTCCATAAAGAGCCCCGGGACTGCCAAGAGCATGCAACGGGTCGTACGCGCAAGATCGGTTAAGTTTTTATTTGATGGTTATCCGGCAATAAAGTGCTTCTTATTTGTTCAGTGTAATTTGTCAATTTTTTAATCATTGGCGCGCAATACGTTAGACTACTGCGCGGCTCATTCAGCCTTTCTTTTCCTTGATCGTTACTGTACTTTACTTTATGCATTTAACGTAATATAATCCTATGATAATTACCGAGCAATTATTTATCATGTCTTTGTAACGAATATAGGTTTGTTATGTATGAATGGAGGAATGTGATATGATTATCATATAAAGAATGATGCTCTGAAAAGCTTTTATGTATCAAATTTTTTTTACCTTCAATATGCAATCAGCCATATACAAAAATATTTTGTAAAATCAAAATCCTAATACTTCACCTTTCCAATTATTGTCAGTATTCTGAAAATGGTAATTGTCCTTTTGGTTTAAAATCTACCCCAAAAATCCTTTTTAAGTACTGTTTAAGTACAGTTTCGTTTCGGTATTGCTAATTAACATACCAACATTTCGTAAAGTCCCCTTTCCGACGAAAAGGTTCTATTGTTTTCGAAATTCTAGAACCGAATGAAGCTCTACACGGTCAGGACTTACACGATGCCAAAATTTCCCACGTGCACGAGAGTCCTACCACTATACCTCAAAGATTGGTAAGACCCTTAGGAAAAGTGTTGAGACTTCAGGAAGTTTCGTTTTCCTGAAGGACACCCCGTCGATCAAATAATCACCTTTCCCTTAGAATAAATACCGGAATGCGCGAGCCGCGCCAAATGGCCACATTCAGTAAGAAGATTAACTAACAATGAGATTATTAGTGAAATGGATATGGCCTAGCTTAGCAGCTCGTAACAATGCAGCCCAAGTAGGAAAAAGAATCCCGCTGAGTTTTACAGTAAATGAACTTTTATTGCAACACGAGTAATTCTTACCTGAGAACAAATTGTCGTATTTTAGAACCATAATAAAAATATAATCTTACAAAGAAACAATCATAACACCCACTTAATCGACACACTTAATCTGTTGATTAAAACAGATACAGAGATGAATGCATGCCAGTAAAGCAATCGCAGGAAGGTGATTTCAAAAGTGATTATCACCTTAGTAGTGTAGAGGGCGGAAACAACTTAACAAACCGACAAAGATTCTCCGTGCAAATCGCAATCATTTATACACAGGAACGTGTTTAAAAAATTGAATCTGATATGAGAAGTCGGACCACTGCAATGGTCGTCGGCCACTACAAAGCGCATGGAAAACCCACGCGCGAAAACACTTTACTACATTAGGAAGTGGCATTCATTTTATGTGGACTTCGTGATCGCGAGGGAATTGTTGTTCGTTCGCTTCCTCCGTTATTGTGTGCATATGCACTTTTTGCGCAAAGAACCACGTCCGACATACACCTGACAGCATCAGTATTTCCTGTAGGATGCAGGAAGAAGAAAGGATAAGTATAATATTTTTTACTTAACTTACCCGCCACTGTGTTGGGTGGTCTCTTAATGACGTGACTCATACGGCTGGCTTTTGTTATTCCTCGTGCAGAATCCCGCGACGACGCACTCTGGACTTCCTGTCCTCCATATTGTTCAAACATTGGGATGAGTCCTGCCAATGGCTTCTACCACCGTAGAAGTAGGAGTAGATATACACGATGAGATAAGTGATGGTGGATATACAAAACATTTCGCAGAACACCAGAAAACCCTCGAAAGTCCTTACGCTTTTCTAGTTGCTGTAATGGCCGTAGTAGGTAGCTGTAATACTTGGCCGAGTTTCCATGGGAGGATGTCACGCGACAAATAAACATACGAACTAAGTAATGGGAAATGTTTGTTTACGCTTTGTAAAGGATAACAAGAATGGCTATTGGATTCCTTGTTTCTTTATTATATGCATATTTTACTTTTTGAACTTTTCCCTCCACGCCTCAGGTAATTTAAATACGAATTGTCAATCCCTCCCGGTGGGTACGAGCAGACGATATAAACGCGAGTTAAGATGGCGATAGGACAATTGCAAAAGTTTATGATCAATGTGTATCTTACAAATACGAGGAGTGTTGCGTCCGGGTTTGATCGTAATTCAAAGATTTGTTATGAACATTACAGTTGTTTGTTTGTGAAAAGGCGTGAAGCGAGTATCTGATAAGATTCACGGAATTATGAAGTATCCTGACGCATTAGTTTTGTGAAGTAAATTTGGTAGTCTGACAGTGATTCATGGTGACGATAAGGATTATCATTCTTATCATGGAGAAGTTTCGATAGTTTTTATTATGATCTGTGATATAATATCACTTTAAAAATGTGTTTATGTTTTTTATAAGATTTCACCATTGCACTAAAGTCAGGTTTGGGTGACCATCATCCAACTGTCAGAATATACAGTTGAGTATTGTCAAGGATACTTATTTTTAATGATTTTCCAGGAATATTACTCGTGCAACTATATTTTATATTCATCAGTGGTTATCTTGCCCATCCCATTTGTCATCCATGATGGACACCAAACTATGTGTAGAGCCTGTTTACTTTCGTCTGTCCTGAAACAACAATTCCCAGTGCTCGTCCACCCAGTCATAACTCATCGTTTGGTTTATTTAACAATTCACGATCTGAGATTCAGCACGGGTCCGGTGTAAACCACATGGTTACAAAACATCGCATTAACAGAAGGTAACCTAAGAATTTTTTCACTGGTCGAAGAATATCACGTCCGTAGAATGATAACGATGATAACAGTCTAATAAGAAAAATGAACATTGTCAAGGCAGTTTTGATATAATTAAATATTTATTAAGCAAGAACCATTGCCAAGTGGTGAAGCATATTGAACCGATTTTTGTTTAAATCTGTAAACACGTCATACATAACGCAGATAAGTGGCCACTTCAAAAAAAAGCCAGTTGCACTCATCATTCCACACAGCAATCGAAATTTTCGTTTATTTATTCCAGAACACTGCTGTAGGTAAACAGCTCCAGAATGCTACCTATACCTAAAGCAATTCCCGGTCATTAATATGCAAAGAAATATTTTTTATTTTGGTAAAACACTTTATTTCTTTACCTTGCCACACTACTGCACTTATTAATTTTTTATGACACTAAAATAATCATACCGTTACTATTAAACATCGTAGAATTACTTTTCTCGTCAAAAACAATACTCTTACCCTTGATCATTCCAATCGGCAGGGGTAATATACATATCTATATATCTTTTCCATTTCGTATAAGGTAAGCGGCGGGATTTCCCTTTTTGAAATCTCGAATAGCGATCATAGTAGCCCATAAAGGTCGTGCATTAGGTCCCGCAGTGATGTCAAGCGTTTCCCGACGTGAAAGGGAAACCTTCTGAAAATGTCATACATCCCTTAAAAAAAAGGGTAGAATACGAGAAAAAAAACGATCCACCCGTTTGTCGGAACCACAATCGTTTCTGGATCTGAGTTTTTGCGGTGCACTTCCTCAATAACCCTGCGGGAAATCGAGAGTCAAAGAAAAAAAGGAAAAAAAAAAAGATGAAACGACGAGAAAATTCAAACAGGCGAAAATAATGTCAACCAATTGAGAATAGCCGCAAAGAGAAGAATACGAAGAATGAAAGATCCAACAGAATAAGAAATCACATGCAATTTTGAATTCCTGATGTCTTCTCAATTTTTGGTTAAAAGTAAAAAAAGGGAAGTTTCATCAAGACACCATTACTGTCAGACAACAGGGAATGAACCGTAAAACTAAATGGTTAAGTTCCACTTACACCCACTTTTTAAGACCATATTAAATTATTGGAAAGTGCACTTATAAGGTCACATGATTAATATGGCATGATAGTCACATCATTCTTCAATATCCAACAAGCTTATCACTGAAGGTAAAATTTTTATGGAATAATTAATAGTAAACTATAAAAATATAACTGAATAACATAAATAAATGACTTTTTTTTTTCAGTACGTGTCGATGCCAAAAGTTATCTCAGTTACGCCCTTTCAAAATTTTACTGGCAGGCGCCGTAAGTGCACAGTGATTTTTCTAATTCCTCCAGACGCCATTGACGAGGTCGTTCCAAGATCCTTGTCGCATGGAAAAGTGGGTAATTAAGGTAATGCAAGGGAACAACACGACCAGGGTGGAATGCCCCACTACTTCCGCATCTTTAGAAAACAAGGTGTTAATGCAAAGGTACCCAGGTACATACAATACTGGCTTCGGTTGATAAATGGACATTAAATAGTTACTAGATAAGTAAACGCTGGTACTATGTGAAACTGCATATGGATTAGTTAAAAAAATTGGACAGGTAGAAAATAGAAGACTGTTACGTAACGTACCCTCTTTGTATTATATATTCATTAAAATTGAAAAATCTATTCTAAACTGCTAGATATACCTGAATTAGTTTTTTTTTTCCTTTTCTTCACAATACTTATGGATGGCACGTGGACGATTTTACTTTTATTGCCTTTGTAAGTGCTACCGTAACTCATAAAATTGAACCCCTATATATTGTTCTAGACATTCCCTTGTGTAAAATGTTTTATATTCATAGCTCAGGGAATTTGTTGAAAGGGTATATTTTGGGTCTGAATTTCGTCGAGTATATTTCAGAATGCTTCAACGAAGTCTTGAAGTCTGTGAAGTCCTTAGGAGCGATCAGGGGTTTTTGAATACAGGTAGTGAGGCTAAACGGGAGGGATGAAAAGGCGCGGACCAAACCCTCATTGTTGTGGGTATCGCTTACAGTTAATCCGCAATACGAAATTCACAACAACCGAGCGACGACTACATCCCTAAAGGTAGATGAATAGGTAAGGGTGGGCGTGGAGGGTGTGTTGAGAAAAAAAGGAAAAAAAAGAAATGGAGATTCTTATCGCTTAGAACCACTACTGTTTAGTCGCCGACAGTTCGGTCTGAACATCCGATTTTTATCTGTACCGCTGTGATCTTATGAGCGCAGAACCGATTAACTGTCATCTTGCGCTAGAATTCTTTAATTTATGTGATTCTCGTCAAGTTTCTAAAATCCCATAAATAAAGAATATTTACATTTGCTATAAAAATTTTCTATAATAAATTTTATTTGTGAGATAAAAATGGTCTTTTATAAATCTAATCTAATTTGTTCCCTACATTTTTACACATATTTTATTTATTCCATTAATTAATATTGTATATTGTGCATCGATTGGTATTACGATATTGGTTTTCGAAATAATCAGTCATCTTATACAATAGAAGAATTTTTAAGTATCCAATAATTGTCAGCAGAGAATCGGCTGACGCAAAAGTTTATCCTTTGACTTTTTTTCAGACTTTCAGTCCCATTTGCCTTTCCTTTTTGTGAAGTCTGAAGCCAATGGGAAAGCAGTAGGCGTGTCGATGGTCCCTCCAATGGGGACTATATACCGCACAAGGGTGGAGGACAGGCCCACGCGACTTCCCCTAGTAAAGACAAGTAACTAGTAGCCGTTGAGTTAGTCTGGCCCTGACTGCAGTGCCGAGTATCAGAGTATCGTGATACTCTTGTTTTACCCACATTCATTAATAACAAATAGTTTCTAGAGTTAACGAGGACTTAATAATAACACAAGGATTTTTTGGAAGAATCACGTGCGTGCTTGAAGAAAATTAAAAATCATGAATTTGGTTTCACCCATGGATCTGCAGCTGCATCTGCACCAGCAGATGCTCTACAGACAGCAGCAAATCACGCTACATCATCATCGACCAGGTATTTTTTTAACTATCTAATACATTTCTTTACCACATAAATTGATTACCTTTCAGCATGTTAAATAATTGAACGACATTACTTATCGTGGAATTATTAATTGGACTAAACAGTATGAAGATCTTGAACAGATACCAGTGTGTTATCATGTATATGTACGGGCCGCCCCTTTTTTATGGCGTGTTAACTCGACACATTCTGAAGAACATGTTTACAACGGACTCCTCGTCGCGGCTTCCGTTTGTCAGCGAGTAAAATACGTCATTAGACATTGCGTACAGACAAATAAATAGTTGAGTCGCTTATAGAATCCTAGAGAAGGTTTACCCGTTATAACGAGTGACGTTAGACCACGAAGAATTCACACCGAGATCTTTTCCAATGTTCAAATAACGGATAAAGAGGATATATAAATTTTCCACGACTCCATTGCACTGTACAAACTTCATAAGAAAAGAATAATTGCAAGAAAGAAGAAACACGTGGTACACAGGAGAATTATTTTGCATGGCTTTTGCCAGCCAGGGAGAGATCTTCCAAGAAACGTGAAGTCGGTAGACCTCATAACTGCAAAAATGACGAATCACGCGAATCCAGATATAACGAACGGTCCTGAGAATCATCAGCATCATTGCCTGTCTGTGGTACAAAGGTCACGATTATCATTAATTAAGAAGGTCGTCCAAGAAATCAAGTACCAGGGGGAGTGGCTACCATCTTAAGATTGTTTGGACGATAAAAACGAGATTGAGGGTGCATTTTGAGTTTGTTCTAAAAAAAGGGGAAAAAAGGACCAGATCCTGGAATTTCGTAGCAGGACACGCTCGTTACACGATGACAGCTCGTGCGTCCCTGTAAAAGGAAAATCAGGGTGAGGGAAAGGTTGTCGCGTCATCGTAATTGTCCCACAGAAGAAGACAGTCCCATCCGAGTCACCGCCATTAGGTATTAGAAAAAGTCACGAAAGGATCCCACACCACCCCCTTGTTGAAACTAACAGTGTCCTCGACGTAGTGCGGTTTCCGGGCTGACAAATAAGCATCTGCTCTTGTTTGCCGTGTCTCCGGGCCATTCTGTGTATCCCAAATACAGAAAGGTGGAATATTGTCATTATTTTTTATACCTAATGGCATAAAGATGTTTGCTCGGAGGGCGTGGGCCATTTAATGGTCCCTCTTCTAACGCATCAGGGGACACTGGTAGTAATACCACAGTAGTAAGGATAACGACAGCGATGATCGCTGAGTATTAGATAAAGAAAAACTAAAAACCGTAGGATCTTATGGTAAGCAAAAAATGTTCGATTTTCAAAAAAAAAAAAATAGCACCTGTCAAATCTTATACAGAACGTCAAGAGATTCGGGGTAAGACATGCGCAGACTATACTTAATCTCTACTTTTTTTTTTCTATGTGTATTTCTTTTCTACCAGTTGCCAAGGCACTGCGCTATTAAGTCACTTTCCAAGGGGGTAATTCGGTTATAATGGTTTGTTTGTTTTCTAGAGATGCGTGTTATGTGCACCACCCTAAGTATAGAGCCGAGCCGGGAAAGGCGGGTGCGTGGCGTGCATGCGTTATGGTGGTCCCACATTATAAGTTCATTAGGGCGCGAACGGCTACGCCAGTCCTCTACCCCATAACCCGTCATTACCTCTAATGTGCCCTAAGGATTTCTAGACAGGTGTTGAAACACTTCTAAATACGGATCTGCCCCGTTTCCATGTATGGTCGTTACGAAACATTAGATTCTGTTGGAGTTGACGTTCTAATTTATTTTTATTCATGGTCCACCATACTTATTACTTCATGCTATACAATTTACAATCTAGATCACATTTAAGTACAGATTTGAATCTGGTCCCGAATAAAATTTTGGAACAGTTGAATTCTACTGTGAATTTGATTGCGTCACTGCATTTGGTATGTATATGATAACTCTATAAAATAATTTACCTAAAAATGAATGAATTTGAAGAAAAAGACACAAATATGTATGGATGTACATTGGTTAGGAATTTATCTAGCTCTAGGAGACGAAGCTGTCCCACAAGTATCCACATCAAACGTGCCGCTACCCAGCGAACCGGACAATCGTTATCTGCCGCCAAGAATGGGAGAGCCCGAAAGCTTCCCTCACTGAATATCCCTTATGTCCGCGGTCAATGCCAATTATCCTGGCAGGATAATGCTCCCAGGGTTCTAGGAGAAACTCGTCCTCGAGGAGACAAGTGCAGAAGCGCTCATGCATGGAGACAGAAGGAGACGACCCGCTAAGACATCTTGGTTCGGTATATCCACGGATAGACCTTTCTTCCTTTTATGCACAGCGCGACCATAATCCTTCGTCATCACCTTCCTGGCGGAAAGAAGAAAAAAAAAGTGCCTAGGAGGATGTTTACTTGGCGGCTCGTCGCGTGCTGCTATTGTCAGACTTAGAAAAATATTTTACGACATTTTTACCTGCACTTGTACATGCAGCGAAGAATCTTACCTTTTTGAAATATACAAAATTTTTATTAAATTTTTTTTTATTGTTTCAGAAGAGATGCCAGGATCAGGTTGGCTGGTGTCACCGTGTCCAGGAGGCGGTCCGCCTCTGCCACGAGAAGTCACAGTCGAATTGCAGAATCGTCGATTGTGGCAGCAATTTCATGCTGAAACCACGGAGATGATCATCACCAAGCTTGGCCGGTGAGAAAACATAAATTTTAGTCAATTGGTATACTGGAAAGAAAAACTGTATATAGTATTGGGTCTGGGTCCTCCGTGTCAGTTGCGTACGAAATGTTTATTACCCTCGTGAATGGCGCCGACCGGATACTTAAAAGGCTACCGAATAATCCCTCTGAGCTGACCTAGTCTAACGTGAGCTCGTTACACCGGGTAAGCGATACCTCAGCTACTCTCATTGAGTCGAAGCAACCTTGCGCGACTAAGCACCCAGCTAAACGTTCAGCTCTTGTCTAATGTTCACCTTCCGAATAGCCCAACCTTCAACTTCCACCACCTTCGGGGAGGTGAAACTAAGGGAACACTAGCCAGCTGCCTGTCGGCCACTGTCTTTATGAACGTCGCGACCCGTCGGCGTCGCGACGCATGGCTGCGCTCTCGCGGTCCCTTTGAAAGCGACCTTTCCGATCTTCCAGACCTCCTTAATTAGACGTTTCGGGATAAGATTCTTGTGACATTGGTTTTTCTTTTTCTTTGCAAGAATTAAGCAATATGCGGCACCCCCTCCCCATTCTTGTTCACTTAACACTTTGTCCAATATGTGTTTCTGGGGACATTTTTACCCGGTTGAAACATTTTCTTTTATCTTTTCTCAAGATATATAAAAATATTTACCTTTTCAATAACGACTACTCGTTTTGCAAAACATGGTAATTTTTTTATTATATTACAAATTTTACAATACTTGTACTTGTATAAAATCAGTTAATTATTTCCTACATACATTCGATAACAAAAATTTTAAATACTGTAGTATATACACATCTCGCTAAATACTTCCAAATTTTCAATTAGCACCGTATCGATCTATCAATTTCTACATTTAATATGTCTACACCTGGTATTCCCAATCAGGTATATCAAAGCACCAATGGAAATTAAACGGACAGGCATCGGCTATTGAGATTCGGATCCCACGCGCAGGGGGTCGGTTGCCTGTTGGCTGTTAGTTTGGCCCGACAGACGAGCGGACAGACAGTCGCCGGCGCCTCAAACTACTTTTCTTTGTCTTAGGGCCGCCACCGCCACCGCCAACATCATGGTGGTAGACAGTGGGTAGAGGAACGCATGGAGAGTGAACGGTAGAGTCAGAAACGACGAGAATGAGAGAGAGAGAGAGAGAGAGAGAGAGAGAATCCGTAGGACACATAGCTAAGCCACATTCCAAAATTATTAGCCGCGACATTTCTTCTTGCGATTGATAAATTGACGTAGAAAATTCTTCCAAGACACATTTTAATATAAAAACTGTACTATACAGTATATTATACACGATACATATTATGAGATTCAAATTTTTCTTTAAATTCCCGCCAAACGGTATATATACGTGACAAAGGCGCAATTAGTTTCACGGGGCGGAAAGATAGAAAGAAACTCAGATGGGACAATAGTAAAAACTTATCTGCACCATCGCGGCTCCTTGGGGACGTGGACCTTTGCACGCCATTTACAAGGGTGTAGACAAGCGACCGGACCTGTCTGGCTACGCATTCCGGGACCTTTACGCTCTTTCCTTCTTCGTGTCTCACTTATGCGTCACGAAGAGAAAAAGACCGGGAAGGACATACAATTTGATTCTGCACTTCCGGTCGTAAGTGGATGCCACCACGGAAGCAAGAACTTCCTAATGTACGGAAATGTACACAGATAGTGTACACAGAATTTATGCAAGTGATAAGTTCGTGTAGATTCGTTAGAAAAACGGAAACGGATGCTTCCTACAAGATCGTTCCGCAGATTACCTGTGTGCCTGTTATTTTTAAATATAAACGAAATCACGTCCTCGCGATTTGACTTAAACGCCATTCAAGTTTTAACGACACAGGCTGCTCGCCAGATAATTTGCAGGATGTCCATCCTTACAAAGATTTAAGACCTATACGAATGTTTTTTCGTGGGCGATCGAGATTCAACAATGGCGTCAACGCTGTTGTCGACCTTCCTGCTTGGCCAGGTTTGCCTAGTAATTTCACTCACCACGTGTCCGACATATGCCTGAAGCATGTTGTCGAGTTGTAACTGATCAGTATTCCATGGCACGATTGACTTTTTTTCTCTCTTCTTTCTGCCATACTCGCACAATTTTGCACACAGTGACCGCTCATCAGGGCGTCCGCTTCCTGCTGTTATGTCGTACATAACCTATAACCCCGTACTGACTCATTGTCTTGTTTTTCTTACTTCACTGGTGAAAATGACAGCGGACGTAAAGCTTGCAGGTATTACGTTTGAGGAAATATGTCTGACAGACATCTGTATTCAAAATAGTTATATTTTTCTCATTAGCTACTATCTATTTAGTGGCTATGCGGTACCTTTTGAATGGACAATGAATGCACGAGTGAACTATTTGATAAATTTCCTTTGCTGGGGATTAAGAAAATGACGTTCTAAAAGCTGTTATAGGTTAGGACAACTTCGACCATTACGTTACTGCTGTTATTAACAGTTCTTACCTTGGGAACTACCGGATAATTACTGATCAGTTCAATCCTTTCATCGGATAGCAATCGTGGTGTCAAGCGATTCTTATCTGTCGGATTGTACGTGTGTCTTTCGAGAAATGTGTATTTATTGACCTTTTAAAGGTAGCAACCCAACGGAAAATGTCTACCGATTAAATCTTGGTGGTATACCCTTGTACAGATGTCCTATCACACTTTACAGTCTTCATAGAAATTTACTAGAAATTCAATATAATAACAAATTGACCCTTAGACTTGTTCATAATAATTGATAAAATCAAGATGTTTCGACTGTTAAAAAATTATCTAACGGTTTCTGCAATTATGAGGTTAAACGTTAGCAGCATTATTTTAAATCCAATGTAGTATTGAATTATGTGAAATTGTCTATATTAAAATTCATTGAAATAGCATACTTGTAAAATACATGGAGTGCTGTATTGGATTCTATAGAGAAGAACAGAAGTGACGAGAAGGAAAGAGAAGACACAGTCACAGGAGGGCAGACAGGCGCCAGTGCTGTTGGCCAGGCGCCAGTGCAGTAATCGTCCTTCCTTGCAAAGCCTTGTCCCACGGACTTGTCTACTCCTGGTAGAAGTGGCCACTACTCGCCGGTGCATGAGTATCCTGGCATAGAGTCTATCCAGCCGGCACTTGGAGGCGCCTGTCGTCTTGCCTCTGCAAACTTAACCTCAAATTCAGTCCCCGTACCAAGGAGCTATTACTCAACTTCGTGCCATATCGCGACCTCCATAGACATGAAAACTGTATACTTGATCATCCATGGGATAATGACATTTCATACTAGGGTATGTCCGTTAACTCTGTGAAGTGGCATCTTAATTGCGTTTGTCATTAACTATCCTTTTTGGATTAAGGGATTTAAACATAGGTACAGGTATAAAGTACGTACCTAGTTATACGTAGGTAAATAGTCTTTTTCTTGACTAAAAGTGTAGCGCGATTTTTTTCAGTATTCTTTTTAGTCACTGAGTAACGTAGTCATTCGACGTCAGTGCTGTTCGAAGGTGATAACCGTGCTTTAGTTGGTTCCTTATGATTTTCACTGAAGAAAGCCATTTCCTTGCGTACTCGGTAACTATTTTGGGCACAAGACTGTAGAGATCCTTGGGTCTTGGCTCAGGGCCTGAGGAAGCTTGCAATTATGTACGTAAACAAAAGTCCAAAGTGAAGATTGACTTTTCGGACTTGACTTACGGATTAGCTGAGTTTGAAATGTTTACGTAGTGGAGGGGCGTAGCATCGTGTCGATAAGATCAAAGGATTGCAGCCTCTGGAAGTTCCCTGTCCTGATCCTTTTTCTCTTTTCTCTCTCTTTCTGAAGTCCAGACTGACGCAGTCCGGCCGCTACGCATCCCGTAAAACTTACTACGTGCGGTCCTACAAAATGACAAGGGATTTTTGTTTATTATTACAAGGATTTCTTGTATCTTTCCCGTCGGGTAGAAAAAGAAATGTGCATTGACAGATAAGAAGAAATATGGCAATCAGCGAATACTTAATAACCTACCCAATAAATAATGCGTCGGCGTGTGCTTCGTGATAAGCTGATTACTCTTATCACTGAGCGGCACGATTCGAGTATCGTCGCGTGTCCTGAAGAAGCCAGATGCTTCATGGAACAGATTCAGGCTCATAGGCGTGTCCATGCGCAGAGATAAATAGAGCACGTTGCCTCATGTGGGATGCAGTATTATCCAAATCAGAATATTATCATTGGCATCATATGCAGTTTTGGGCTCATTCAAAATCCTAACCTTAAATTTTATGTACGGTAATAAGAAAAATGGAATTGCATCGTTCTATTATTTTTTTTTATAATTACAAATTTTCTTTTTCTTTCAGCCGCATGTTTCCCTCAGTTCAATTGGTTATCCGTGGCTTAGAGCGTCGCGCGCGTTACTGCCTATTACTGGAGGTGGCACCGGCGTCTCGACGTCGCCATAAATACGTCGGTGGAGGCGGAGAAAATGGTGGCAACCCCTGCGCAAGGGGATGGACCTCAGCAGGCCCAGCAGAACCCCAGCCACGCATTAATCGCAGGGTATACCTACATCCCGACAGTCCAGCTACCGGTGCCCACTGGATGCAGCATCCAGTGAGCTTCAGCAAGCTGAAGCTCACGAACAACGCCGTAGATCATCACAATAACGTGAGTGCTTTTCTTAGAGCTTGACGAATGATGCATGCGCTTCGACGAAAAAAAACAAGTGGTTCCATTACCAGGGCGTTAATAGAGCCGATAAAAAAAAAGTATAAGGAAGAAGAAGAAAAAATGAAGTACTGCCTTCCCTCGGGATAATAACACTTCCTGGGAATGATAGGGTAACTCCTCCGTGGGGACTCTCTCTATAAGTCTCACACGCAAATCAGTGGCGGGCCCATTTATCTGAGAGACTCTTGTTTGGACAGCTTCTTTTCTCTAGGTGCTTTACCGGGGTTCGGATTACAGTCGAAACATGCCCGACATATTCTGAGCATGGGAGGTCGCCACACACGGGTTTCTATTATTTTTTGAATTTTCTTTTTCCTCTCTCGTTGGTACCTAGTAGCCATATAGCTATTACGAACGTATCTGTCACTCTACTAATTTTTTTGAGATTAGATTATTACCGGGATATAGGGATACCATTTTGGATTATATTGTTAAACTATAACTTTGGTATATTATTATTATTATTGTTGTTGTCGCCTGGAACCAGAATCGTTACGTCATTTTGAAGGGATAAAATGAGGGGTAGAATGGAATGCAATGAAGCTTTAAGATATACTTCCTTCGTGGATCCACACTGCGACGGCGTGATGGTGGAGGCTATTGGGTCAGTTTTCCCGGTACCCTGAAATATTTAAACGAACAGAGGCGCCGCGGAACTATGGCGGCAATCCCGAGAAATATTTATTACGTAGACAGGATCTTATCGAGGTATAGCGGGGAGCAGAGAACATTTCTTTACAACGGAAAGTAACAAATGTCGTTTCGCCGCGTGATAAGATTCTTTTTTTTTTACATTTTTTTTCGTCTTCGTACCAACATCCCCACTTCTCGCCTTCTATTGGAAGGAGCATAGAGAAGTGGAAGTTTGAAGCCGAAGAACGGGAGACCGCCCGCGTGTCTATTTCCACGTAGACGCTACCGCTGAAAACAGACTCGGCCCACGTTCACGTCTCTTTATCTGACAATGCATTAGGGCTACCGTTAGCCACTACCGAGTAGATAAGAAAACCTTCAGACACTTTTGTCGCCGGTTTTTACCTTCTCCCAAGCACACTCTACCGTCTGGTCTATTAATTTGACCCGCGCATCACTTTTCGAAACTCGGTGGCATTCGTAATTATACGAGGCTGACGATTCTAACGTGATTATGCATACTTCGACTAGAGTCCCGTGTTCCGACATAAGCTTTCGGTACTGTGAAAATGCTGTCGCTTTAGAGTTAACGTATTGACGTCATTTTCACAGTACTGACAGCTTATATCGGAACACAGGGTAGGACGCGCTGTAAGTTTATGTAGATGGCGCGCGTTATGGTTGGCGCGCTTTTTGAATGTTTCTATGTGCGAAGTGAGAATATTATTTGACGGGTAAAAGAGAATTTGAAAAGAAGGGTCTTAAGTATGGTAATGTATAAGCTCCTCGTGCTATTCTGGGATGGGGCCTTACACGGGTATAGTAAGATCGTGTATTGTATTGTTATAATGGAGATTAACGCGCTTGAAAGGACTCTGTAATAGATATACCTAGGTGGCTACTGGCGTCCTTTACACTTAGGGTTTTTCATTTTTACGGGGACTACCGTACATTCCCAGCTGTTGGTACTACCTTGCCAATTAATATAAGCCGGAGTCGTGGTGAGCCCTAAGGGCTTGTGGTTTTGCCTGTAACACGAGACGACCTGGACATTTCTTAAAGCTTTCTTTAAGAGATCTAGATATATAGATATACAAGCGTCTATACGTTGCACATAAAATAGTATAGGAAGAATAAAAAGTGTTTCAATAAAGTCAATTCCAGGAAGGGAGACCAAGTCCAGTCTGGATTTTAAGAATCGCGTCTGTCCCTTGATCGTAATGCTCTTTAAAAAGGCGCCCATCTTATCTAGAGCGGTGCCCTTGATGATGAATTCCACAAACTAATTATGATTTTAATAAAAAATATATATATATACTGGCAACCCTTTTTCTCTTGTGTCAGGGCATATATGTAGTTACTGCAGTTTTATCTGAAATCTTCTTCCTGGTCTCTATAAAGACACTCTAATGTCTTGATTCTTTTTTCTGTTTTATAGGTGGTACTAACCTCCATGCACAAGTACATTCCGAAGATTTGGGTCATCCGGTGTGACGATGCTACCAGTTTGAATAATCTTTACTCCCAACCTGCTTCGTCCTTTACTTTCGATGAAACAGAATTTATAGCTGTAACTGCTTACCAGGTGAGTAATAAAGATTGCCATCTTTATAGACTCTTTTTATATTCACTTTTTGAATGTCTTTTACACGGAATCATATTTCTTACTGTATTCTTTTTTTTTTCTAGAACGAAAATATAACCAAGTTGAAGATTGACAATAATCCCTTCGCTAAAGGTTTTCGGGAGACTGGACAGTCTCGTTGTAAAAGAAAATTACATCACGTGACCTCTAGCGATTCCGGCCTTGATTCGAGCCAGGAACACTGTGCGGCGGATGACGAGGAGGAAAATAATTCTTCTTCGGAATCAGAGTCGAATAGGATTCAACGGCCTTCAGAATGCGAGGGTCAAAGGTTAAAGAGAGCCTTCAGCGAGACTGGAAGCTTTGACGACAGCGGCGTCAGTAGTTCAGGCGGTGCGAGTCCACCTCTTCCGTCGGCAAGCATCAATCCTTGTCCCAGGATTGAAAATCATAATCCTACGCCACGTCTTCACAGACCCTGGTCAGATTCACCACCACCGGTACAACAGACGCCAGAACCTAAACCCTTACACGCACCGTTACCTACGCACTTTCAACTCTTACATCCTTTTGTATTTCCGTCTCATCACTTGACAGCTTTAGAATTTGCCAGGATTCATCAGATGCATCGTTATCAGGCTGCTGGATATTTATCGAAATTCTATCCTTAAATACTTTTTTTTATGTCTAGCACTTAAGCATTATTTCCTATAAGTAAGGCTAGTGAAATTTGATTTCATTGCAACCCACCCACTCTTACCACTCTCGTTTTATTTTAAGTATTGTATATTTACCGCGCATAGTTCCTTTTATTTTTGAAGTGTTCAATAGTTTTTAATATTCTTTTATTTTGTAATATTTGTATAGGATTAAACTATTATTTTATCATACTTCTAAATATTGTTAATTCTCGTCGACTCTCTGTCTGTCAAAACTTCCATGTTAGGCATTGGTGTCTATCAGGTTGCATATTATGTAGGCGTATAAAGTTTGCCATTATTGGATATATTCTTCAGTTAGGGTCAAGTATCGGGATTACATATAATTTTTATGATACTCGTTACAAGTAAATTACTATACTTAAAGCTCAAAATTTTTATATGAATTGACTATAGAATTTTTATAAGAAATCGGCTGTAACAATACAGAATATCTGTACAATAATTATCTGTAACAATACAGATTTTATACGTTGCCTTTAAATGTACTCCACTTTATATTAATGACATTAACAAATAATACGTCTCCCAACTCAGCAATTATAATTGATAATTACGTGCTCGCACGTATATTGTAAAAATTAGGATAACTGTATAAGATTGTTATTTAAATAATAGTTTAAAAGACTGGAAGGTTTTTATGTTTTATATTACAACGTTACAATAAATTACATTTTACATAAGAAAACTATAAAAATGTCTCATCAATTAATTTCCTCATTCTATTCCACAATGCTTTGATTATAATCAATTCATATCGCATGTACCAAGTATTACTTAAGTAGCACAGGAGTCAGTGTCAATTAACAGTTGTAGCTACACATGTTACTCTCAGTCTGTTTTCAATTTCCCGTTTTAAAAGTGGGTATCGATGTTTCTTAAGAAGGCGCCACTTTGGATATGGGCGCCATCACTCTGTCCAGACCAGACAAATCCTGCTGGTTTAGCTGCCATTTACCTACATACAATACGAAACTGTCACAGCAGTTTGAAGTTGTCTCCACACTGAACCCGTAACTCGAAACCTGACGGTACAATGTCATTTATCAAATGGGAAAGACAAAAGTAGAAAAACTCGTACAAAATTTCAATGAATCATCTATACCAGGCTATGTATGCTATTTTTATGGCGTCACTTATTAGCATCATATTACAATAATCGCAAGTCAAAAGAGTATAGGTCTATAGCTAAGTTTCTCTGTGCTCAAAAATCTCAGCTATGTGAAAGAAAGCAGAAGTCTCTTGGAGCACTTTGAAAGATAGGACAGTGTGCTTTCACTTTAGTGGCTCGGCAAGGAGATGTCTACGTGGGTGGACCCCGGTGCCAAATCCCTAATAAGTTTTGTCGCAAGGACGACGCCTGCTCGGTCTTGCGTTTAAAACGGCGCCTTTCGGCGTCGAGTGGTGTCGCCAGTTAGGACGATTAGTCGTGACCGTCTATTGGCGTCTCTATAGTTTGTCAGTTGACTTTTTCATCTTTTTTTTGTCTCCTCTCCTCTTCACTCTTATTATACAAAACTATATCAAGTCAATTTGTTACCTATAAACGATACAAATGGAAATAAGTTTGACACTTATGGAAAAAATATTTATTTATAACAAAGAAATTTCTGTCATAGAAGTGTCATTTAAAAATACTGATACCTGAAAATAAGTACAAAAGAACTAAAAAAAATTACGGCTGCTTTCTTGAACTCTTTTATGGAACACTTAACGGTACCGCAATCCGTTATTACCGATGCAAGATTTTCCTGAACAGGTACATATGCTGAATGTAAATCGACCTCACCTTGTTACAAGAAGTGTTTGCAACGAATGAAAATTATTTACTGTGTATAGTCTATATTTTCTGATCACGAATTATCAAAGTAACTGATGAGATCATTAATTCACATCACAATGCTTATAGAATAATTCATATGAAATTTAAATGACGCAATGGAGTATCGGACATCGACTGGTCTCAAAATGGCGAAGCAGGTCTAACGAGGTGATACAGTACAATGACCGTAGATAATCGATATTACAGATTAATTGTCGTATAAATATTTCAAAATATTTCTAAGATTTTTTGTTACAAACAAAATTGAACTTTATTACTCTCTCTTGGCACATCAGTTACACTCTGTTACAGCATGTAATATATATCATGTCTATACATGTGATTACGTTAACTGAAACAAACTGTATATATATATGTTTAATTTAAGATTTATAGATACACCGATTAAAGGACATATCTTTAGTAAGTGTAACTTTAACCCTGATATCTGTCTTCAAATAATACTTAAACACAGCATCTTTTGTCTCCTCGATTTTTTAAATATTTCGGACAATAAGGAGGATCGTAACTAGTCAGACAGAAGGATCCTCTGGCGCCATTTGGAGTATGCTGTCCCATTATCAATACCTCTCCAGCCCTTGAAGATATCCTAGGTCCTGAAGGACATCTCCTAGAGCATGGTTCGGCCATCATATCGTTCCCGCCATCGATACTATGCGCCATGAAGCACACAACCCAGACATGACTGCAAAGTTGGGAATTAGATCGGTTTTCACAGAAGGGTTGAACCTTGCCGCCATTAACGCAAAAATCCACATGACCCACTCCGCCCATTTCACCATAATATCCAGCATTCGTATGGATAACTTCAACAAAATCTGCATCCCCACTGTCCAATCTATTCAACAATCCTGGCCTGATAAGTGGTCTGGCTGGATCCAGACCTATAATTCTGTTCATACGAAACAGTAAATAATTTGCCATTATTCCACATATATGAGCACCTAAAGAATGTCCCACGCAGGTAGTCCTGGGAATGGACAATCCCAAGTTCCTCAGAGTGGTAAGTGTCCCAGCAAGACATTTGGCAACAGGACGGAGATTTGCAACGGCTGCAGGGTAACAAGGTGCTGCACAAAGTGCACCCCAATCCACCATGAAGACGTTGTAGCTTCCATTCCTAATATACGCATCCCTCAGAACGGATATGGGTAGAGTATCGTCACCTCCAGCATAGCCATGGATTAATATAATGTTCTCACTCCTTGGATCATACTCTGCATGTCGTAACCAATCAGATTCGTGCACATCCAGCTTACGCTTTGGGTGTCCTGGACTGTAGAGAAATATATGAATGTCAGGATCCGGACAAGCATCTCTGTCGTTTCCTCGACGCCAGATACAATCGTCCTTATTGTAATCTGCAGCCGCGCCACTTTGTATAGCTTCCTGAATGGGTCCTCTGGCACCCCATGAGAACTGTATTAACGTAAGCACTACTGTCAAAGTCACTAAACTTCTCATGATTATTATCCGTGCAGATATTTAAGTTAAAAAAAACTGATACTCCTCACTCAAGCACGAACGCTCTTCTTCTAGACTCAATCAAAAATGTATTTCACTTTTATTCATGGCGGGCCGTGCTTTACCGTTTAACTTCCTCGCGGTACCGTTGGCTCCCCTTCTTTCGCGGCTGACTTCTCGTACATTCTGACGGGTGACACTTTTGGATGGGGATTCGAGCGTTCAAGGAGCTCCGCGAATAATTGATAATTATTATATTTGGATATCAAAGAACCGCATCTGTAGGATACCCTATCATACGGTACTGATATATGAGATTATGATTATGAGTATAAATCTTCCCTTTGTCTATTCTGTGTTCGAAATTCCAAACTCAGGTGAGAGTGTATAGGTTATTTTGACTAGGAGAAATTGTTTGTTGATACAGTTATTAGATATTCAGTTGCGTCAGGTTATCTTATGGTAATAGTAAAGTGGGCACAAAAATCATTAGTGCTTGCCACGGTGTTACACAAGAGAAGACCGTTTCGATCAACGATTACTTATATACGGAATGGAAGTCCCATTCTGAGCCTCGTAAAATTTAGAGACTCCATTTGGTATCTGACTTTCTAGGCTACTTGATTTCGCAAGATTCCAAAAAGACGGTAACAGGCCAGGGGGAAGGCCGTTCACGCATCCTCTGTGAGAGCACCGACGATTCCGCAAACATGGAATATTCTGAAATATCCAAGAAGCGAAAATATTCAACTGTCGTCTGAAGGTCGGTAGAATCATCATGTAAACGTGACAAGGTGTGCTCCCACGGAGGTCTTATTTTCAACTCTTTATGCGCCTTTCAAAAAGGCCGCCATTCGATATTACATTTTCATTTGTTGATTAGTAAATACGTTTTGGATGTATACTATGATCATTCTGTCAAAAGGGCTTCGCAGTATCACACCTTATCTCCTTTACTTCATGGGTAAAATTAGAATGTGTCTATAATACGACGGAAAAAAAATCTTGTCATAAGTAAATCATTATATAGATATCAATGGCCATAATAATAATATAATAATGCATCACAGGCGCTGACCTACTAGACAAAAAAGGTTAACGATTATTATAGCGATTGGCAAAACTACTGAAGGAGCCGGTCATTAAAGTGAAAGTGTACAGTGAAATTAAAAATGCCATAATGCTAAAAGCCTGAATGATTGATTATCATAATTGGATGAGATCGGTAATTGGATATTTGTTTCGGGACAACTGACTTTTGTCCCGCTTACATATACATTAACGTTTGTTGAATAATAAGATGTTTACAAGGAAGTAAGTAGAGGTGGGGACCTGTGGGTGTAAGCGGATAGTTGTAAGAAAGTTACGAAAGTGAAAAATTCTTAATATTTACTTGTTAATTTCGCCACTTTCGTTCAATAGACCCACAGACAACAAGACCATTTGTTCTGGACTTGAATTACGACCGGTGAATTCCGGTTGCCGCGGTCAAAATGCCAGTGACTCTTTACGTCACTTCCTTTTTGACTCATCCTGTAGGCGTCTTGCGATCTGTAATTCGTCTGACAACTCTTTAATTCTTGGTGATTCGTCTGATTTACGGTACGAGATTCCTGATAGGTTTAACGACGGTTAGCATTTGACGTTAATTGAAAAGACGATGGTTATTTTTATTATGCACTATAAAAGCAAAATATGCCTAGTGTCCTTTTTATAATATATAACTTACCCTCACCTATTATAACATAATATGACATAGTTGTTGTTAATCCTGGCACTTTATTTCATTCAACGTGTTGTGCGGAATTGTGGAATCATAGAGAATGTAACGGTTGTTTTTCTCGAAGGAAATTTGAATTTACATTAGACACTAAACATGTATTCACCTTCATGTATAGCGATAGCCAGATAGAATCAAGTGGAATTCATGAAGAATGAGTGGATAGTTACTTTTCTTCACACAGTAAAAAGTACAATGGCTATTGCGATTCCCGGGAGTGTCCCGGCCAGCACCAGTATTAACCTACCGCCTGACTTCATACTTTGGGAATTCCGAGGTAGTGACATGCAAATTGTAAAAGATAATAGAACTTTACTGATCGTGAAATGTAACTGGCCGTTTTAACGAACAGGCTCCATAGAGTGTGTCGTTAAACAAAATAACTTTAGTCGGATACGATTGAATCAAAGGATTGATGAATACGTAAGGTAGTATGTTGCACACAAAAGTATTTTATTTAAAATCATGGACTATAAAAGTTCACGAGAACATGAATTGAAGAATCATGAGTGACACTTGCGACTAAGTACGGGTGTACACGATGATGACTGTGATTAGATTATTATAACTCGGAGCACGTAATATTAGCACTTTAAGAGACGTAAAATTTTTGAGTGTGAAATATATGAATATGTATCTTGATATTATATCTATGTATATGGGAGAACAATGTATTTTGGTAACAGAACGTACGATTCTCGTATCAAATAGAGATTGTACTGTTTTTGGTTCTCGGTCAATGGCGGGTGGCTATTCTCCTCAATTAAACTTACGTTTATCTATTTTGTAATACAGAAACCTTTCGGCAAGGCTGCGTGTATATATCTGGAACACAGCATTTGTTCTCCCAACTTCTTTCCTTCATTCTTTCTTGATCTTTTTTTGTTTTTCCTTTCGTGGGTAACCGTCGCATAAATAGACACTCCAAGATCATGGATTCGTGCGTCGGGATTAACTTATTAAATACAATCGACACGTATAATACCTACACGAACAGCTATGTACACAAATAAATCAAATTGTCAGATAAACAACATTTGTGTCGTTTATTTCTGGCAAATGGTACTTTGCATACAATTGATCCCTTTAATTTACTGCCAAATTCTGTAGTCTCGAACTAACAGCGTTACCGATTTGCACCTTGTCCGCATCGCTTAGTTTCACGTTGTTTGATGACTGACCTAATCTTGCGCATGCTTTTTTGTGCATGAACCAATGGAGTCTTTGACATTCACGATCGCAATATTGCACAGCCTTACACTTGCTGCATTTCTTTGTTGCTTTCTCTTCGCCACATGTCACACAGACTTGTAGGTTATCCGAGAATCCTCGTTGACCGTTTATTGCTGCGGATACTACGGACACAGCTGATGGGGGATCTGATCCTGCGAGAGTGGCGACCATTTGACGGAAAATTGTACTCTCTCGGAAAGGAAATTCTCTCACTGCTTCTCTTAAAAAGGCTTCCTGGTATTCGGGATTCCCATCGGTCTTGCTACACTTTAGAAACTTTCGAACCAGCAGTTCCACAGCATCGGATTTTTTCTCTTCTGCTTCATCGTTTATTTTTTCTTTATCACTTCTCTCTGCTTTCATTGCTTCTTGGCGTTTTTGACACTTAATTATTTCGGCCGTTACACAACTGAGATAGTGATATTTGAATGCCATTACTTCATTTGTTTCTACACCTCGAGTCATTTCTCTGTGGCGCATTGCTTCCAAGACCTTTTGAACCTAAGAATTTAATATGACATATTACGTAAGAGCTGTGACAATCTTAATGTAATAGTAAGTGGGAGGGAGAATGTGTACCTTGACCAAATTTTCCAAGAGGCCAGGACATTTCTGAAGATTTATAGCAACTCGTACAGGATGAACATTAACTTCCATGATGAACTTATGGAAGGAATCTGCCAGGTGTGGTAGCAACATTGGTTCAGTTTGCAAACCCTGTGGTTTTATGTAATAATCTATGTCAGCCTTCGGGATGAAGTTGTTAATGGTTGCGACACAGTTGTGATTTCCCACAAATGCTGCCATTTGTGCAGGTGTGCGTCCTACACTGTTTGTAGCAGTTAATCGTGCACCGTAGGACATTAAGAGATGGCACAGTTCAGCATTACCACTTAAAGCAGCAAAATGCAGAGCTGTATAACCATGTTCATGCTGACATGAATTAACATCTGCACCCTGAAAAGAGAAGTGGTTACAGTTTTAATACAGAACAAGAAAGACCTTCGATAGTGATCTTTTGCAGATTCAAATGCACATAAATGATGAAATTGTAGTATTTTTCTACCAAAGATATAGAAATACGACAAAAATAGATCAAGACAACACATTATTATCTTCACTCCCAGTGAACGTATTGTTCTGTGATGAGTAATACATTGAAATATCGGCATCTTAACCTACCTGGTCTAGAAGCATCTGTACAATTTCCTTGTTTCCTTTATAGCAGGCATGTTGCAGTGGACTCATACCGTTCTCGTCGACGAAATCCATTTTCATTTTATTTGCCGTCAGCAGGGTTTTGAGTTCCGCCACCTCATTATTACTGATTTTCGTAAAAATCTCCTTCTGCAAATCCGTCAGAGACTCTGTGGCTGGCGCCATGTTGTTTAATGTCGGCTAATCGAATTTTCAAGAATCATCGACGACGGAACCTCAAAAAACCCACAATCACATACACTATAGAAATTGAATAAACAACAAGTACTAATTCTTCACTCATAAATTTTCGTTATAAATAATAGCCTAAGATTCTGTTGGTTAACCAATGCAAAGTAAACAACTACAGACACTTGGCTTCTGCGTACTACTAGATGCACAGTAATTGAGATGAGATATGATTATTATTAGTACCTATAAGTAAGTATTTCATTCAAGAAAGAATCTCTACTCATAGTCAAATATTTGCATCCGTATGGACCTTCCATACCGCGATATGGCATCCTGTATTAAATATCAATTTCATATGTATATTCTCATAACCAAATATCGCTTCATCCTATCTACTTACATACATACATATATTCTAGCTGCTAAAAATATAATTTCTCACAAGATTAACGAAAAAGTCACAGTAGTCATGCTATCTATTTGTTACACCCAAGTCAATCAATTCAAAAATTATTCTTAATTTCTAACTTTAATCAATTAGATAACGTCCACTTGCCATGAATTCCTATATACACAAAGAGAAAACTCATCTGTAATAAATTCATCCTAAAACATTTAAAAAAGAATACGTTATTCATATTTAAGGTGAACACATTCCTATACACAATTTACTAATAATCACTTCTCATTCGAGTATAATTGCGACTGCGTCGCGTAAATGGTACAAGTCAAAGCATATTACTGGTATTACTGAATTGAAACTTCTCACGCGACCGGGCATTCGTGAGAATTAGGTAAACACAGTGTAGGCGTCTATTAAGTACTTTGTCACTGAACGACTTGGCACCATTAGAACAGCAGTCAACTTTATATTACCTCATGTACTCATTAGAAGCGTTAAAGAAATTATTATAGAGCAAATTTAAAATTTTAAAAACCAAGTAAAGATCCTTAATCAGTAATGAAACATTGGTATTTTATTATAAAGAAACAAATTTTATTCGACAAAACCATCTTTACACAGGTGACACTTCTACGTGTAAAAGGATAATTTTTTAAAGCAGTAACTATAGTTCACAAACAGGAGAAAAATCAATATCCATTTACTCTTATAAACTCTGTGAAATCTCCATGACGTACAATAAATTAATCCTTCAATATGGCTCTTGAAGGATAATGAACGTCAGGCTGATAATAATAATCGTATAATAATAATAATAACAAGCCTATTATCCTTTAACAATAAGTACTACTACAATACGTGTAAACGGCAACTGACATATGCATGTACATACGTAGACATTATAATAATATATTATATTTTAACCAGCCGTTCTTATCTTGTCATTTCTTATTATCTTACGTTACTAATTCATTAATACTAACAACAAGGCCTGAACTGCTACCTATGGCTGTGGCTGCAGTTCAGATGCGATGTACAAAATATATATTTTATTAGTCAACAACCAGCTATACAATATATCTAACTCATGTTACTATAAGATAATGTATACGACAAATTCTACGTTATACTTCCAACACGATATAATTAATGATATACTTTAGTACATGTCATCTTTTCATTGCCTAACATCAGTGTATCGTAATTATTGCGCAAGAGTCAGCGACTGTACAATCGCACAGATCTTATTATTACATTCCCTAATAAAGCGCAGGATTTTTATATCTTTCTATATATATAGACTTTTAAACTATATTTATTAATATGATAATTTTCAGGAGAGATCAATTCGCGACTTTAATGTTCAGCATGGAATGTCACCATTGCTAGTATCCAGAGAGGTAGAACAGTAATACAGAAGGCTATTATTAGAAGCCTCATTCATTTATATAGATTAGAATGATGATATAGAAGGAAGACAACTTTGATGATTAACCATTAAACGATAAGTATTGTATAGGCTGTTAGGTTATTCCCGATAAGTAAAATCTTGACTTAATCCTGATTAAGTTGAGATTGGATTTACTTATGGATAAATAATTTTTTTTTCCATTACTGTACGATTAGATTTTTTCCATACTCTGATAAGACGCACCTGTCGCCATTTAGTCTGATCTAATAATTATCTTCCGTCGTTAGATACTTTACAGACTGTTTTACAGTTATCTGGCGGTTACAATTCGTGTATAGTCCACACAGCAAGTATACCCAGACGCAGATTGTTGGGCCTGGGTGAAATATGTAGTAGAGTAATTGAATGATAATTAAAAAGTATATGTAATTCCATTGTTTAGTCACGACACATTCATTCGATCCTTATGAATTGTTTTCTCTCTGTTACCGTTTGTAATCTTTATAGGAATATTCATTAGATTTTCAATTGTCAACTTTGCACAGCTTTCTTTGCTCGTAACACACTACATGAGAATATAGTATTAGTTTTCTCATGAACTCAAGAGATAATTATTTTAGGAATTTTTAAATAACTACAGTAACTACATGACTACTTTTCTACTAAAGCCTTTACCTAATCGAACAGTCATTTTCAGATTATCTTAAATTCTAATGACTAGTTCCGTCTAAGACAACTTATAAAGCGATAACTAAATTCCCAATTACTTTCTAATTTTTTCTAGGCTATTTGTTTACTGTTCCACCTGAAACCTGCCGACGCTCAATGCGATCATGTATACTTATTTACACACAGAGTATGTCTATGTAAAGTAATATGGGTTATTACCTCGTTTACCTCAATCTCATTAGGATACGTCTACAATTGGCGATTCTAATATACAGTATGATTTTTGGTTTTTTAAATATATTACGGAAACTACTCGTACCGCACAGTAAACATTTAACTAGCGAGAGATGCATACGATTAGACTTTTTACAGGAATGACATAAGAGGAAGAGCTAATCGTCATGGAGTTATACTTTTATACGGTCTTTTGCTGTTTTCTAAATGCGATAAATAATTCTAGTGCAGTCGTCCATCATTAACGATTCTTCGTTGTTACAAAATAAAATTAAAAAATCAATTCCTTAACATAAGTAAACTTGAAATCTAGCTCCATGTAGGACCACAACGCTGTTTTCCTAGACCGGTTCAGGTGGTGGATCGCCATTAACGCTTTCACACTCTTGAATCGTCACTTCCGTTTGTTCCTTCGTTACTTCCGGGTGCTCCTTGGTGACATCAAGTCCTTCAGCTCCCACGAAGCTTCTTCTAACTGCTCCATTCGCTGTTGAAGACACTGTCGACCTCTGTTGAGTATCTCTCCAAGGTGTTGTTAGAATTTTCATCCTCTATGAGAAAAAATTGAATGAAATTCAGTTCATAAATTATTTCTGAACAATGTTCAAGATTGCAATAACTAAGCTGATTACCTCAACGAATGTACCGGGTGTTACTATGATCTTGTAAATGGCTACCCCGGGAATCATAGCCACTGATGATGTCGCAATTAACCAACCTAGGACATTTGCCCATAGAGGATATACGTAATCCTCGTATGATAAAGGTTCGTAGCCCATTAAACCATAAACGATAATAAACTAAAACGTAAATATGATATTAATAGTAATAGAAGATAAGTCGAGTATTTTATATCGAATTCAGATTTACCATGATGAAGATAGGCGCTACAAATTTCCAGCAAACGCGCCAATAAACTCCAGGAGAGAAACCAATCATGTCTTTAATATCCGCACAGAAGCGATCAGCTCCATAAATCCAACTGACAGCAATAGCCTCAGCCAAAACAGCGAAGAGCATTGAATAACCAGCAGCATATCGGTCGAGTAGATGAAAGAAATAAAAGCCACCCTAAGAAAAAGAGGTACAGTTCAAATCCATATTAAATATTGTTGTATAAATTCTTTTTCACTAGAGAAATCATTTACCTGAGAACAAGACGCAAGACCAACTAAAAAATAGAGACTGAAAAGACAGGCGACGAAGATCTCACGATTTTTACCGATTACTGGAAACTCGTCACTCAATGCCGTAATAATTGCTTCGGAGCCACCGAACTGTAATGAGAATAAAATGTAAACAATTTTATATAAACAATTAATGTTTAGCTCTGCCACTACTACATACCGAACTGTCCAGACCAAGTGTGAGCAGCATCATAAAGAATATCAGTGCCCAAAACATAGATCCTGGCATGGTAGCAATAGCAGCAGGATAAACAATGAATACTAAACCAGGACCCTCTGTAGCTACGTCCTGAATAGATTTCCCACTGGCATGTGCCATGTAGCCAAGTACTGAGAAAATGACAAAACCAGCCACGAAGGAAGTGACACTGTTTATCACACTTGTCAACAGAGCATCCCTTCAAGATAAAGAGAAATAATGCATTTACATAAATATAAAGCTACACAGTATTCAAACAAGATGACTGTGTAACGTACTTGTATACATTATTGTGATACTTATTGTAGCTGGCATAAGCAAGTAAAACACCAAATCCAGGACCCAGGGAAAAGAATACCTGCGTAGCTGCATCTACCCAGACCTGTTTTTTTTTTGGAATATAAGAAAAATTTAACGAATCACCAAGGATTATCTGAATACGTGTTACACATATGCGAAAGTAGTGTAGCCAGTAAGTAATTTTCAACAGAAGTGGTAAGTTAATCTGTGGTTTCAGAATGTGGTATCCCAACTAAAACGCAATGCACGTACGAATAGAGAGGGTTGAGAATACACGTCCCAATCTCTAATGGCCATTATGACAGCTACATAGAGTTTCCATTTTCACGAGGGGGTTCGCCCTTTTTCTCTTAGCCGTAGCTATAACGTCCATTCTTATCCCCCTACGAGTTTTTCCTTTACCCTCTTTGCCAGCGCAGTCCGATCGCACATGATGCATTAGCGTGACTGTGATATTTCTTTTTTGTTATACTAGACCCTCCAATATAATTCAATTGTAAAGATTGTAACACGTTTGATTACTAATTAATTCAAGCATCTCTCCAATCTGTTTTGCAATATAGATAAAGAAATTATTACCTCGGCCTTTGTAATTGCTGAAAAATTGGGACTCAAGTAATATCGTATTCCTTCGTCGCTTCCAGGCAGAGTGACACCGCGTACCAGTAAAATAAGTAAAACAGCATAAGGAAACAGTGCAGTGAACCAAACGACCTAGGACAAGAAATAAAGCAATATTGGTAAGAATCGTCTTTTGGATGAATAAGCAAGACTCACTTTTCCTGACGTAGAGATTCCTTTCCACAGAGAAAAATAGCAAATGAGGTAAACCACGAAGAGGCACAATGCTATGTCCCACTTGACAGCACCGAGATCATGTAAACCGCCACTCTCGTGTAACTCGAGGATGGCTCGACTGCGGATGAGTATATTAAAATTTTATTTTATTAATCAACAACCTAATAACTTTTAAGCTTACTTGAAGTATTCCTGAGCAGCGCTGGTATATTTAGTACTGTTATCAATACCATAAGGATCGACAAAACTTTCCAGATGATTTTGCGACCAATTAGCCAAATTTTCAAGGGACGAAAAGCCCCAGCCTTCCACGTAGGAGACGTTTACATCGAATTCACGACATCGTGGCGTGTTCCAGGAATTGTTACACGTTGTCCATGGTAACATACCCGAGAAGGATGCAAAGAAATATCTCAATGCCCAGGCGATAATGACGTTATAGTAAAAATCGACGTAGAACGCGATCAATACCACTGCGTAACCAATTCCTGTAACGAAGTCAATCGTATAATTAATTTTAAAGTAGTAAGCAAAGGTAGGTATAACAGAAAGAAAAAAGTCATGTATAGAACGTTCAAGATAAATAATCCTCCTTGATCGGCTTTGCCAAGATCTTCGTGAACGTCGAGGATTTGAAATGAAGCTTGAAATCTACGGAAATGGGCGACCCTTCGTGATCTTCCACTCGTGGAAGATTCGACCCTATCCTTGTACATATATACATTATACATCACGTATGTACAACATTTATGCCCAGCAGTGAACAAAATTTTAGAAATTTGACGTGAGTGCCGCTGCTTTATGGTCAGCAATAGTGTCCTTGTGCATAAAAATCTTTCAGAACCAAAGTAGCATTCGTCCCCGTACTCGCTAGTGCGTATCTGAATATGTACTGAAAAATGTCCCTTTGAATATATATATATATATATATAAAAGCATAATATATACATATATATATATACACACACACAATACTTTAATATATAATACGTATACGTGGTCTCTGGACCAAACCGAACAATTGTCCTTAAGTGACTGCGGGGAGATGATAAAAGAAAGGAAAAGAGTGAAAAGTGAGTGGTACTATCCCTCCACCAGAATACCAATGCTCCGCGAAGCTGAAATACAATAAAAATAAAATAGCCACTCTCGACCCTTCGCTTGTGGATTTAAGGGATTTATCCTAAGAGCAGATTGTCCTCTGACTAGTATTTACGTCCAGACATCAGTGACGACTGTTAAGGATTCACCTTTTTTTTTATATTTTCAGTACCTTTAAGAAGGGGTACCAATCGACCCCAGCAAGTGATGGCGCCTTTCCTGTTGAATTGACCCAGGGCAAGTTCCATGTAAAACAAAGGTATCCCTCCGACTACCAACATCACGCAGTAAGGAACAAGAAAAGCACCTAGAAGAAAAAAAAAATTAAAGATGAAATATGCTCCCAGCACGATGCAATGCATTTTTGACCAAATACACTTTGCGGGTTCAATAGAAAGAGAAAGAGGATACTAAAACCGCTAAAAACTCCTAAAGTCCTAAACTCCCAACTACCCTCTGAGAGTCTCTCGTTATTTCTGAAAAGCAAGAGGGTGTCGCCATTGTATGGAAAAAGAGGGTTGGTAATTGTAGCAGTCGACAGTCACCCTCCCCACAAGAAATTCTCCAACAGAATAACCAGGGAGAACGAAGCGTCGCGACGCATTCGTATTTGACGGAACAATTTGCCGTCGGAGCTTTTTAAGAGTGCGAGTGCCAAATGCTTTTAGAATTCATCCCGTGCTTTGAATTTCTTATCGGACTTTCTCCTTGCACATGAGAAAATGGCTTTTACGGTAAGAAATTCAGTAACTCCTCTGTGACAATTGGCAATAAATAATTGTTCACTTTGTCCACTATCCGTAAATACACGTTTTCGTTCTCTTTCTTTTTCTTTCCCTGTCTCTATTTTTTTAGCCATCTACGATTCATCGAGCCTGATACTAATGTTGGACTTGGCTACGGTGGACGAATATGGGATACGCAGCATGCAAACGACCATAGCACTTTCAATAGAATTTATCCAGTGCACTCTCCTACATATTTATGATAGGATATGCTTTTAACGGGACGTAATTCGATTACAAAGTTCGACAAGTACGCAAGGCCATTATTATATTACGAAAGACTCGCGGGTCAATTGGCCATAGGTACTGCTGATGAATAGTCACTGTCGAACGGCCTTCTTTCATTCCTACTGCTTGACGTTTACGGCACATCCACCGAATCTTAGAACACTTCAATTAAATTAACTGACCTAAACTAGACGCACAATTACTTCAATAACCGTGAACACTGCGAAATTAACAATAGGATGAGTGCAGTGAATATTTAGGTCGTATTACACTATTATGGAAATTCTTTGATACGTCATAGAAGAATTTGTTATTTTTCTTAATAATCATACAGTGCACAAGCAGAATTATGTGGAAGTCAAGTCTGGAAAATTTTCATTCAAGGGCGGTAGGACGAAACTTGGAGTAGATGGATATAATTATCTATAAAATGTTATATATCTATATTGTACTTTAAGGAACAAATGCGGGAACGGAAGGCTGTAAAGATGGACGGAATTTCGCAAGACGTAATTGCTTTCTAATCTCTTGAGAGAGAGAGCCCTCGACTGGAAGATCATCCTCGAGATTCCTTCCTCCCTTGATTCTCCATGATGCTCGAGTAAATCAGTCTAATTTGCCAGGGCGAGAGCTTATTAGCGATAGCGCTGAGGAAAGTGGTATTTTTAAGATTTCAAATTCACTTAGGCTATGCCTATAGATAGTCTGCAACTAAATCTTGTATAATTAAGAGAAATTATGTCTAGCAGATACAATGGTAATAACACTTTAGAAAAATGGCTAATAAATGTATGCAGCCGTTTGTGAACGGATTAAACTTCATCGCAAACCATCAAAAATAAGAGAGATGATGATCGCAAAGGAGAATCCCAAGAAATAGATGGAGCATCCGAGTGATTCACTGGATAATCCAAAGAATTTCCAAGGGATCAACAGGTTCTGGCCTCGACTACTACATAGAATTCGTCTTGGACCGTCTTACCAGAAGTTCTCAGCCAGATCCTTAAGACAGAACATTATAGAAAGGAAGGTATAAGAGTCATCAAAAAGGAAGATGATTTTCTTTGATCGTCGCCATGGATACTGATCCGGCATAATCGCATTAGGTTGGATATTGTCTATTGACTTATTGATTAAATTCTTATGACGAATTCTTTCCCGTTCGTATGCCTTGCAAAAGACCTTTACAATAATTCACCATCTATTTCACAGTCGCCTTCCATTTCCATTACTTTTGGTATACGATCCTCTAAAAGGTTCCTTTTGAACCTCATAGACTCGATTATCATGGCTTACAAAGACTCACTGCTATATTCCCAACGTCGCTGGCAAACATCCGCTCCTGAATGGCTCATCCGGTCAATTTCTTTGGCATACGCGTGGCGAGTAAACCTCGAAATTACCTTTGTAGTAATACCATAAGTAGATATAAATAATAGAAATACAAACAAACTAATTAATAATAGATTTTCCAAATTTACAAATATTCAACTGAAATTCTTTAATGTCATTTTTATATAAAAATAATATTGATAAATCGGTACAATAGACTCGTTTCGCGTTAACCATTATACTATATGCATCCTCGTGGTACTACTGTCCATGATCAAAGGTGTCCCGAATAGGAAATTACGATTACTTAAGGTAATTGGTAATTAGCGACCGATCTTGCCCGTCCTAATGGCGCTGTGCGCTTCGCTACTAGCTCTGCCATCCTCTCTACACTTAATTGTGTTAGCAGCCGCTTTTGAGAAGCTTCTGTATCACTGACAGCCAGTCCTAATCATATTCCTACAACCCTTGATAGAGAACTAATGGCATCGACGTCGATGGTTTTACACCGAAGGTGGTACGCATTGCAATTTTCATTGTCCACAATCGATAAATCAAATTGATTTATATAAATATATTTAACATGAAAAATTATACCAACATGTACATATTTCCTACAAATAATTCAAATGGCAACTACGCGTAAATCGTAACCTTGAAGTTCCGTTTAATAATGGTGACGAAATTGTATCTTAATTCCGAATTTGAAATTTAAAGATCATTTTCTACGAAGGCTAAATGACAATTAACACTCTAATTAACGTTTTATTATCCGCAGCGCACTAATATTACTCAAGCTTACACTCTCAGTACATCAGCTAAGCTCGGATGGAAATAATGGTTCATGGATACGAGGCGCTGACGAGGTTAGCTCTCCATTTGGAAGAAAAAAAAGGTTCCTCGACATATTCAATCTTTTTTTTTTTGTTATCCATTCAGCCTGGTAGAGCTTTTCAGCTCTTTCCGGTCGATCTCCAGCACTTTTCCCCATGGAGAGGAGAGAAATAAGGAAGCGTCAGAAATCTTTACGTGACAGGACGGCTGGGGACACAAGCTCTTCGTTGGAAAGTAGTCAAAATCAAAATAATCTCAAACAAAAAGAAAAAGAAAAAAAGAAAATTCTGCACAACATAATATCCTATAGTTAACACTCAGTCGATAATTATTGCGTGATTATATTTTCAACATAAAACTTACCACCTCCATTTTTGTAACATAGATATGGAAATCGCCATACGTTCGCAAGATCGACAGCAAATCCAATAACTGAGAGAAGAAAATCGACTTTTCCAGACCAAGTTTCACGTCTCTCGGTGTTCGCATCAACCCCTCCCGGAGTTGAAGTCTTTACAACCCTCGATGGCATCATCCCTTTCAACAACCTGGAACTATCAACATCATAATAGATACACATGCATATTTCTTGCAAAAGAGAAATAAAGAAAGGAAAATATTAAAATGGCAAAAATATAAAAATACGAGGATCAACCCCACAAGCGGGGTTAAATATCGCGGGGCATAACGCGTGCTCGCGCAACCCTTATATCTACAATCGCATAGATACGATTGCCGGAGGTATTAGCCAGGAGAGCGATGTGTGTAATTTGGTGACGACAAGTTATGGATAGCCCTTCACACATCAGCACTCACCCCTAACGAGCTCATTGTGCTTGGTGACGGGCACCGGTCAAACAGCATTATTTCAAAGGCGATATAACAGCCTGATCTGAGGGGTCCTTCACGAGGGGTTTTCTGTCACATGCACGATCCTGCATTTATAGAATCGAAGGTTAATTATTATTCGGCAATACGTGTACTGACTGTACCTATATGTATATATATATACATTTTTTTTCATTTTTATTATCAACGTCATTAGCCGACGTAAGACTGCTCCTTGGACTTTCTTTTGAAATCGATTTTTTTGGGGTTGGTGTAAACGGATATATTATTTCTGTATCAATAGATAGAGCGTTCAAGTACATTTGATGAGCTTTGTCAAGTTTATAATAAACTTGTTAAAGACTTATTATTTTCTAAAATTACACATGTGAATACTATGGAATTCAACTAATAGAATCGAGATTTTATTGTACTTAAGTGGGTTCATCATAAAAAGAAATACTGAGGCCCATTTTCTTCAACGCGGTTCAATGCAGAAGCTCCGTTTACCTTGAAAATAAGAGTGTTTCATTGGCTAATAGCACAGTTAAACCGAGTTTATGCATTAAATCGCGTCGAAGAAAGCTGGCGTAAGTTAATTATAATTATTGGTGTGGAATATTCTCAACTGGGTGCTTTAGAATAATTATTAATTATATGCGTAAGAATGTTTTGTTGCTTTTACTTTACACGAAGCAATAATTGTATTTGAATTGAATAATTCTATCTAAAATAATTTTTTCTCATACTTATCAGTTATTAATAGATTAATAATTATTTTCCTTTACTGTAAGCCTTGAATTATTATTAGAATTCAAGATGCAGTGCAATGCAACCTTTATTTGGTATAAGTAAGATATAGCTCGTTAGTTTAAATATGGATTCACTTACTAGATCGAGTTAATGAACGCCGTTGACGTCGCAGCAAGTTAACATATCACGAAACTGCCAGAAATTTTCTCTCCAAACAAAATCGGCAACGAGAACACGCCACAGAGTAAGAATAATTTCAAAACTGGTATCCGTCATACCCATGCCCACCGTAATGTTCAAATAAAATCACTTAATCAATATAATATAGAATATATATTAATCTAGTAACACTGTCTCACAATTGAAAGGTGTTTTAACGTTAATAAAAATATACCTATTAACTTACGTCACTTTACACCCTCATCGCGGATAGAGATATACGTGATGCAACGATATTATGAAAAAATCGCACTAACTACCTGATAGATTCACAAAATGACATTTGTATCATTGAGATAAGTCATAAATCTTATATTGCATGATTATATATTCTAAGGACATTGAATAAACGGATCTGCTCTCCACAATGTAGCGGCCTTAGGGCAATAGATAGGCTTTCTTTACTAGTAAAGTCAACAACAACTGAGGACTATACTATATTAACGTATCTCAATCTCTTCTAAGTGATGTTCGATATTAACACCGATGTGTACTGAATACGATTGAAGATTTCTAACGTCGTACACGGGCTTTCGGAACTCGACGCGAAAGTCTGAAGAAGCAAATGACAAATCTCTGCTATGGTCAGACGTATATACGCGCTGCCGTCACGTGGTACCACCGACTCGACCAATGAGAACGACGGAGAGCCTAGTACAGGCGCAACAATGCTTTTCGAATTAGGTCGCAATGTATATTATAAATTGAAGAAAATTTGTATCATTTCATGAGATTACAATTCAATATAACGATATATTTTAGAATTATCGAATAGAATATTAGAGTCCCAAAAATATATTCCGTACTCGGAGCATACTGCGAGTCTTCGTGAATAATTAACGTTATAACGCATAGAATAAATTATTAATATTATATGTCTTGGTAGATTTGAAAGTATAGTGAGACTAGGAATATTGCGTCAAGAATTTATCGTAAGTGGAACAAAGTTGGCTATATTTAATATGGAAAATGAGAAAATATTTCTATTCCTGGCAAATGATATTTAAACTAGCGATGAAAACGCGCGTCGTGTACGAAGCCACTTCGTGTTCGTCCATTGGTTCTCGGTGGGCCAGTTAGAATATAAAACGGACCAAAGAAATATGGCCGCTCCGTGGCGAATGTAAATACGATCGCATCGTCCAAATATTGTATCCGCATTCATCATTTGCACGTCAAGCAGGTATTTATGCACAATTGAACATGATCGAGTAGATTTAAATAGTGCTATTCCTGGTCCTAACAATATTACGAATTTAGTTAAAACGCGAAAACGGGGCGTATTCTCCTGCATCTTTATCCCTTCCTCTCTCTTTCTGTATTCTTCCTACGCTGTCAAAGTGACTGACAGATTTTTACAACTGCTGTCTACACAGAGCACAACGGTAACAGGCTCTTAGTCTCGTCTCATCATATCGTCATTACTCATTTACAGTTTATACATTCGTCTACTAATGTACTAATCCTGGTATTTCCATAGTGATTCCAATATAGCTTCATTCCCAAACTGAGTACAGAAATCGTGTCTTACGTCCTGCTGTATTTCTATATCGTGTTCTATATATGGAACAGTCAATCCCACTCGAACCGAACTGTTATTTTTTACGAATTAGAAATGTTCGGTGATGTCACATCTATGCTCAACAAACTTCCAGAAATAATTCTCTCATCAAGTTTTGTAATCTTGTAAAATTTCAATGCTTTCTTACAGAGTTTAAATCTATGTGATATTTATACTATGTAGTTATTTGCATATTTAAAGAATGTACAGTACTTGACTATAGCAAACACGAATTGCATAATACTTTCTGTCGGACAAATTATTTTACGCTACATCGTTATCTTATGTTGTGCCACGTTGCTTGTGATATTTAACAGAACAACGATGATCAAAATTTTTTTAATAGTCACATTATTTACGCCTTCCACTTATACATTTATCAATCAGCAATGTGTGTTAGTTATGATTTCCTCTCGATTTAGCGATTTCAATAACACGCAATATAAAACAGTAACATTTATCTTCTCTTTTATAGGGAGAGAAAAAATAAATATACTAAATAGAAAGTATAAAAATTGCATTACGTTTCGTTCCAATTTATTACGAAATATATTTCTTACTGTTTCAGTTAAACATTCAGAGTTGAAAGCAGTGCCTTGATTTTAACATGAGTGACAAAGGATTTGATCCATGCGAATGCATATGGAGCCATGAGCTGGCAATGCAGCGTCTCCTCTCGATTGTAAGTCCTTCATATGATTGTGCACTCTTTGATAATATCTATTCACATAAATTATCATTACAATCTGCATAATTAGAGTATGCCGTACGTGCGAGATGCGCATTGCGCGATAAACATTAAGCAATCCTGATGTCGTCCACGGGTGTAATGATATTTGCGAAGCTTGCATATAACTTCTGTAGTTGGTAGTTGCATAAAATGCAATACACGTTTTCGCAATACATTACTCTTGTCGTTCATCATACACACTGGCATCGCGTACGTAACAATACTCCGTATTGTCAAAATTTTATTGCTTCAAAAAATCAGTGCCAGCAAGAACCATGGTTGATTTTGATATTAGCTAATGTATTAGGAGTACCCATAAATCATTTTTAAAACTGTTCAATAATTTTAAGAAACGACATTACATATGGGTACCCATAATACATGCGATGCACTCACACAGTACTGTATATAGATACATACGTCTATATAAAGTACAACTAAAAAATACAGATTTCCTGAGTTATATGGAGAATTTTAAGAAACTGAAAAGAAATGTATCTTCGTGCAACCAGGGGGGATAGATAATGCGTTGTGATTTTAGCTGCGGCAGACGCAGGCTTATTGTACCGACAATGAATGTCTCAACCTGTCGAGACGTACGTATTATCAGCTGAAAAAATAAAATGCTATTGCTCATGATTATCTAGAGGAAAGGCAAGTGCATCTTAATGGAAAAACTTAACGCATCTTTTGCAGTTCCTGGGCCCAGAAATGGCTTACCAAGTTCGGATTTCTTTCTGATGTGCATGACTTTTGGGATCATCGCTTTAATGTATGCACTTAGGCCAAGATCTCTTCGCCAGGAAAGGGCCGAAGGTAGCAAGACACGGAATAACGGAGGCGTAAGTCACTGACTTACTTTTTTTAACATTGAAAGTAAAAATTAGTAATATTGGAAAAAACTTGGTTTTCTATATTGCGATAAAGCCTTTAAAAAATAGCCGAATAGGTTGCTGATTATCGTGTATAAGATTGAGATTTTTTGTCGCAGGGGCCCAATGGCGATCCACCTGCTCCTCCGCCAACAGCCGATTGAAGACCACCTTGATGTTATCTAAAGTTCATTAAGCTCTTATAGCTGGATCTATCGAGCTTAAAATCGTTAAAGACAATAAAGCAAATAATTGAACCGTCACTTCTCCGTTTCACATGATAAATAAGGGTCGTAATGAAAAACGTAATTTTGATTAAGGTATATAACTACGAAAATAGGGAAGAGGACCATAATTATAAATATTTATGTAACAGTACATACACAAAAGTGCCTTTCTGGCTTCTTAGTATTGTAGATCAAATTAAATGCTTTCAAAAAAGAAAAAGGTAATTGCGAACAAGAGCTGTATGGATTTCGATATACCTTGATCGATATAAAATCAATATTTTTTAAATATTATTTTAATGAGAACGATGCAAATTTTGAATCTCCAATTGGATGCTGAGCATATGATAATTAGAGATTATTATTTTTCAAGATATTGTTAAATTAATAAAAATAGCAGAGGGTCCAACTATTTTTAGCACATTTTTCGAAGTCCTCTACAATATTTTTTATACTCCAAGAAGACCTTTTTCTAAGATTGTAACATTCCTGCATAATCTCTTCAAATAATAAAATTGGTTAATTACTCACGATTATGACTGAGATCATGATTAATTTTTCCAATGCAATCTTTCCTGAAGTCCCATAAAAACATAGATAGAATGTATAAATATCCCGTGTATTTTCTTCTTCGAGTGCATTAAATGTAAAATAAAAGTCTGGTGACTGTGAAAATAAAGTGTGTCGCGCAAATAAGTACTCGTAAATTATCAACAAGAAACGCAGAAATCTTTGATGAAATCAACAAGTCTTTGATGGTTCTATTTTATTTATTTTCTTAAAAAATATGACCGATCCAAATGCGGATGTTAAGAGAGTCCTTTTGTACAATATTAATATACTTAAGGCTTACTATATCTTGTAGAAAAAGCTAAATCGTTTTAACGTTATATTTCGTGAAGAGTTTCAAGATGAATCTATTAATTTGAACTTGAACATGTCAATCAAAAAGAGTTTTTATTAATTCCATGTTTATTACCACCTACAGTGTATTGCCAATTTTAATTTACTTTAGAGCAATGTTTCTCCATTGATGTTTTCACTATTACAACATCACGTTATTGGAGAATAATTTAATGTTTTCTTGTATCCAATCCAAGGTCAAATGTCTTTCCAATCAGGAATATTATGGTGTTTGTACTTTTGTTAGTCAGAATAGAAGTTATCTTATCAGTACATAAAGAGAATATTCTAACGATTAATGATAGGCAGAAAAAAAATAATTCTCAATTTAAAATTGAAATGCAATATCGCAATTAAACTTGTGATGGCTGTGCAAATTTACAAGATTTTTTCATCATTTTTAATTCATTTCAACGCTGCGTTAATTTATTATTATGCTCCATAACATAAAACCGTGTTTCCAGATGAGCATAATGTATAAAAATCAAGCAAATATTTCCTTATTACAATTTTATTTAATTACACGTAAATGATCAATGAATGGTTGACAGCCAGTCGGTCAGATCACAACAGCTATTTTTGAAACGTCTTGATCTTTGAATAATTTAAAATAACATTGAATGACATCACAAGAATTTAGTCATCGAAGATGAAAGATAATATTTTAAACCAAACTTTAATTTTTTTCTAACGAAATTTGGTGGATAATTATGCAAAAAATATCTAAAATATTTCAATAATATACAAATAAAGAATATTCCTCTAATCTACACCCCTGCGTACATCACACAGGAATTATGCATAAATCGATTGACGAAGACATTGACGTCACGATTTTCCTTTGCCCGTCGAATTTATAAAAATATATATATACTCACCGAGCACCTAATTCAGAAAGTCGACACACGCCACAGTAAACTAATAGATTATTCTTGTTGTATTTTCGCCAGGGTGGTGCGCACCTTCTGAATAAGACCACTCATTTGCTCGTACTTACCCGTTGAATCTGGTAAAGTCTCAAAGTGCAACACGTCGCAGATATCCTTTGAGAATTTTTCGGACGATGGCAATTTATTGTACGGCGATGTACTATGTATTAGTGGAGTACCCAACTCCACTGATTTCACTGAACCGCAACTATCGTTTAGTGTCTTTCTGGCACTGTGAGTTCGACTTGTTTGCGGTGTGACAACACAACTTGAGACAGACATTTTGACGCCAGGCGTAGTCGGCGTCGAAGTGATTAACGCATTATTACTGATCCCTGCAGGGCTCTCTAAATTCGAATGTGAACTAGAGTCGTCCAGCTCTTCTAGTAGCAATTTCTTTGCAGATTCCAGATCCGAGAGCGACGGCGAATTTGCGCGGGACGATGGTGTTGTGCTTTCATTCTGAATTATTACGGAAGTAGATTAATATTATAGTATTGTTGATAAAGTTTAGAGATTAGAATGATTAATAAAAAAGAAACATACAATAGAATCTGGGGAATGAGAACCCTGAGACTGACTATTCGAGTCCTCTGACACTCCTGGTGGTGGAGGAGGTCTGACGGGTATATCTCTCGGTAATGGTGGTATGAAGTGTCCATTGCTTGGTATAGATTCTACTAAACCATTTATAGCTGTGTAATTATTTTTTAATGTTTACTATAAAATATTACTTCTTCTTTTAAATGTAACTCACCTTCCCCTTCATCTATGTCCATTTCACTTGGGACTACAATAGCGTCTATAGATTTGGTTTCAGCTGTTTTCATTTTTTTTCTTTTATATCCTTCATCTGCTTTTCTACCGCTGAGCATTAGCAGCATCGCCTCCTTACTGTGTTGCGGCTGCATTCTTGGTGCTCCGTGTTTATACTCCTGCTATTAGTATTTCATTAGAATTATTTATAGAGAGAAGAGTTGACGTTGTTTATTATAAATTACTCACTTCACGTGTGCCCGGCGGTGGCGGCACATTGAAACCGGGATAATCATAGATCTTTTTTACATCAAATTGATCTTTGTCCCCTTCGGCTATGATCTCTCCTTCATCCTCATTAGGATCAGCCTCAACAGTCCCATCCGAATTAAACAACGTTATACCCGAATGTTGGAGACGGGCTTCTTCTAACCACCCTGGAGGGTAGCCAAGTATTCTCATTCTAAGAAAAATATTTCAACATACGGAAAGAATAAAGTCTGCTGATAATTTCGATTTTTTAGATGGATTTATCCACGCCATTTCTAATCGCGGATAATTTACATACTCCTAATTGCGAGCTTTCCTTAAGGATTGTTTTGTAATAAATTTTATTTATAATGATTCATTAAAAATATCTCTGAAAACTGATAGTGTAATAATATAATTGTAAACTCATATCACTACCTGTAGATATGCTTAGGCAGATCATTGTCTTTAAGGCCCAATGCTTTACGTAGGTTATTACTAATTTGGCCTGGTATTAAATGACCAAATCTCTGATCATCATCCAAGTGATATCTGGAATATCTTGGACCCATTTTTGCATTATGTTCTTTGCGGTTTTTGTTGATATTATTGTAATCGCGTGGCTTGGTACAATCACGTAAATTATGATCACCCGAACAATTAAAGCAATTCAGTTTAGGAGTACATGCATCCTTTGATTCTGATTTATCCTCGGTACCTGATTTCTCCAGTAATTGTTTATACTTCTGTAATACCCCGAGCATGTAGATACCTCATTAAAAAAACCATCAGTATAGGTATTTTATGTAAAATTATCCAGCATCACAAACCTTGCCATAAGTAGGAATGGCATAATTGTTTTTCTGCTTGGGGTTAGTGTCAACAGTGAAAAGTGTATTGCCTGATGAATCTTCAACTTTATCACTCTTTATACATACATCATCATCAGACTTATTAGAATCAATCTCTTTGCCCCAAATTTCCAAAACTAAATCTCTGTCACTATCTTCATTTTTGTTAGGTTCAGTTGATATCAAACTCTCCAGGAAAGTTCTCACCTGTTTTCGATGTTTCCTAAAAAAATATTTTGTACATACAGCATCAATGTAATGTACAATTTAAAAATACGGCAATACTACATACAAAGTCAAAATAATGTCGTCACGACTATACCACCCTTGTATATCTCAACGAACATAGTTCACGAACATCCTATATAAAAGTAAATAAAATGCTGTTTACCGTGCGACATTCTCGTCCCTAAATATAACCTTAAACAAAGGTTGTCCGTCATCAGGTAACTTCGAATCTTGTAGTGAGATGTTACGGGATTCAACATTGATATTCTCGTCAGAGTTAATAGAATCTTTATACGTGTCCGCTGACAATGCAGTGTCATCCAAAGTTATTATATCGAAAGAAGAAACGTTATTATGCTCACTGTCGGCAACGGATTCTTGGCTATCATCCAAAACGATTACTTCCCTATCCGGGACGTTTATCGTCTCTATGGATTCCATATATGCTGGATTGGTCGATTGGATCTCGTAGTTAACGTTAATCATAAACTACTCGACCTGAAGTATTCTGTCACTGGACAATAACACAATTACCAAAATCTCAGTAAAAGCCGAGAAATTACCACTGATCGATCCACATATTCAGTTTACACTGCTTAGAGGGCGCTTCTCTTGGAGCAAACCTACAGAGCAAACCCGCAAGAGATTTGAACTTACAATCGCCAACACTTTACTGTTTTGAAAATTTTGATTATTCGTATTTATTTCTACGAAGGAAACTCGATTGAAATGCCAAGAATTTTTGTATTAAGTTAATAAATTCAAATTATAGGTGTGTGCATAGTTCCGGGTACTTCGGGAACATAAATAGAAAACTAAAATACGTGACAATCGTTCATATCATAGTAGTTCAGAGAGAATTAATATTTTGATATTGAACAATTTTTGAAGATATTTCTAAAATCTTCATCTAATCATGCCTATATCGAAAACCATAAAGACCAATCGTATTACGGCTAGAGACAAACTTAGCGATCGAAACGGATGGCGACATTCGATATATAGTCCCAGTGCACCTGCAAAAGATTATTACAAGGGTCAATGGAAAGATGACAAGAAAGAGGGAAAGGGCACAGAATTTACTAGGTTCGTACTAACTTTATCTGCATTCTAATATACAGTACATAATATAATTATTATTCAGGTATAATTGGTTGTATGAAGGTGACTGGTTAAATGGTTTAAAACACGGTTATGGGACTCTCAGTAGAACTGCGAAGGATGGTACAACTTTTAAATCTTATACGGGTAACTGGTTGCATGGAATGAAACATGGATTTGGAGGACACTGGTATCAAAATGGAGATTACTATGAAGGTACATTCCAGAAAAATAAAAAACATGGATTTGGTCACATGTCCTATGGTACTAAAGCATTTTACCGAGGAATGTGGATGGACGATTATCCTCATGGAAAAGGAGTTTTAAATCAAGGTAAATCCCGTCTTGTATATCAGTGACGAACACTTTATGGTAAAATTAATTTAAACAGCTAATGGAAATACCTACGATGGTCAATTCTTCAATGGTAAAAAACAAGGGTATGGTGTATTTTATCATTTTGACACTGGTCAACTGCAAGAAGGAGTTTGGGATAATGATATTTGCTTAACAAGTACGATGAAGGATATTTGTTGGCGGCAGTCTGCAATACATCCTACTCCTTATCCCATTCCAATAGTCAGTCTATATTTTTTTTTATCATCTCATAAGTAATACATGAACACAATTTTTTACGTTTCCCACTTAATTTTTCAGTTACAACTGCAGAGCTGAATATTATACCACTGACAATGAAAACGAGCAAGAAGCATGGTATACCTTTATTGGTAATTAATAATTTAATTTTTATGACAAATCATTCATTTTGAGACTGAAGGCTGAGTCTATATATTTGGTATCTGTTCTTTTTGAAAATGTTTATAGTATCATATGGGAATAGAAAATTTTTATATTTATATGTATTCTGTCTCATGGTAGAAGTGTACTTGTCATTTTTCTAAACAAATACGTTTCTGTTTATTCAACATAATCATATCTATAACATAATAGATACTAATGTCTGTATATAATATTAAGTATAGATGTCACATATTAAAATATTGCTACGTTTTGCCGCATTGGCGCTTATGAATGGTTTAAAAATCTCATTAGTTCAAAAGCTAATGAACAAATCGTCGCAACCAGTGAATAGAAGCGACATTAAATTCAGATAGTCGGTCTACACGTGTCAGAGATAATAGCTAACTGAATCACCAAATAGATATTTCCCAATTAAGGATTAGAGCGCAAACATTGATTAATCAGCCTTTCAACTCGAACAGCTGTAGTTCAAAATGCCATTCAAATAGAAATTTCCAATGATTCAGCTGTGAAATCGTGGACGCATTTTATAATATATGTATATATGTATACATATATAACTATAGACAAAGAACAATTCATAATAGCAAACACGCTTTAGAATTTTTTATTAATCCTGAATCAAATGGACGAGACTCTTTCAGCCTTGTGAATTGTTTAGATTATGTTTCGTTGAACGTTATGATATTTCATATAAGATATAAGTTAAGATTTAAGATTCTTCAATATAAATCTTACTGGTTACAATAAATTTTTATATATCATCCATTCGTATTGAGCGAGTCGACCGAACTTTACTTGTCGGAAGCGTATCACTGCCATTATTTTAAGTCACTATGCATGAAAGGGAATGTTTCAGATTCGTATTTACAATGGCGTCAAGGTGATTTTACCGTCTTCCACTTTTGTAGTTACTTGATCTGCGAGTAGACTGATCCAACTCTATAGCATGCAATAGGAAAGTAAGTCCATGTCTATTTAGTACATGATAAAGGAATAGTACATTATCATGAAGGAAGACAGTCTCAGTCCGTTACAAAATAACTTAGAATTAGACAGAACTGTACAGGAAGAAAACCAATTCCAGACTATTCGACTTTACCAAGTTACAGTCCGAAATATATCCAAGAGTGGACTCAAGCATAATGCCAAAAAAAAAAAGATATTTTTCGGACCAAAAAGTTATACTCTAGACAAACCAATATTTATCTCCGTACCTCTTCTGTTCAGTCATCGATGACTTCTCATCTAACAACTGATCCAAAGAAGATGTCAATCGCTTGAATAATCCTCTGTATCATATTAGCACTGGTTATTTGTCCCGATCAGTTACTCCTTAAGAGCTGTTGCATTAAATTTCCCTAATACGATCACATCGCACGACGTTATATAAAATCGTATACTGCCTACCTTCTAGAAGGATACAAGGTATCAAAAGCAGATAAACAGATACATGAGAAACTCCACGTATATCCTATACTGAACATTCTTCACCCTGATCCACAGGAAGACGGTTCAGACGATATGGGTACTACCTTGAAGAAGATTGACACCATTTCTACCCTCAACATCAGTTGATTCAATTTGTTCCTTGAGAAGCTCAAGTTCCCTGATACCCGAAATGGTAACTTCGTATTTGTGCGCCACTAGACTTCGGTAAAAGTGGATCGCAAAGGCTAGGAAGATAATGAGAACTGGTATCAGGACTATACAAGCCGACCAAGCAGCCACTTCGGAGAAGTCGTAGAATTTAACCCAGCACAGGATCGCAATTTCCAAAAGGAAGAGAATAAGACCAAGAAGCGTCGAAAAGGCCCACGCAACTTCTATGTACCAATGAAGACGTTCATGTGGAGATTCGTGTACAAGGCTAATACTATGCAAATTGCACACAGCTTCTATGTTTGGTAGAATGCAGGTAGATATCATCAAGGCCAGCATGTGAACTGCTACTAGAAGTGTTGTACAAATCGCAAAAGCTATCAGCATCCCATCAGGTACCTGCGTATCGCTATTCAACTGTACCTCAACCATGGCGACCTGTAACACAAACAGAATATAACTACTATCATATCAGTTAATAGAATCCAAAGAAGTTTTCTAAGAATACTGAAACTATACCATGGCAAAACCAGAGAGCAACGCCGACGTCTTGCTGGAGGCTTTGAGTTTAGCTCGGCTGAGCTGCAGTTTTCTCCACGATAAATAGCCCGGCGTATGTAGACCGTCTCCGGACTGTGACATCTTTGACTAAAGAACAGACAAGTAAATACTTTCATAACGGAAAAAAGTCCTAAGATACCTAGAAATAAGACATTTGCGGTATCGAGTGTCATATTTTAAAATGGTTAATAAGTAAATTCACTAGTACATTCTAAACATATGAAATGGCTAAAAGGCAAATTCTAAAAGGCCATTCGCAATAGACGTAACGAATGTTAGTAGATTTCGTACAGACTTGGTAAAGTACTATGAGGAGACATACCAAACGTTGGTGCCAATTGAAGGAGAAGAAGTACTTGTGGCAAGTCCGACGTGGAATAAAAATACCGTGAAGTGCTGAACCAAACAAAATAAGAAGGAACATTAACGGAAACCTCGAGAGCACCGCAACAGAATACAGTTAATTGAGAAGCGACTCAGATATGCCACAAAGGTTTATATTACAGTCCATTAAACTCTAGCAAAGTCGCACGGACTGATAGATATGAAGTAAAATGCCCTATATGTTACACAATCGATATTACCATGTTATCTTAGTCCCCAGAGAAATATTATTTTTCTCGCTACTTTATGTAATTTGATAACTCTAATATGTTTACACAAATCAAGAGTAATGGTGTGATATGAAAAATAAATTTAGACACAGAAACGTTTCTCGATTGACCATCATGTTAGTTGATTCTAACATTACAATTAGTATAATAATAATAAACCAGTGATCAGCTATGGCAATGAAGTAAAGTGTAAAAATAATTTGACAAAAGAAGACAGCAATACTGATATTAGTCACAATCGTCTAAATGTGATTTTACAATATTTATTGACAAATATTCACTTACGGTTGTTAAGTTCCAGTAGGTACGCGCAATCCAGTGAGAAAAGGGTTGTTAAAATTAATTAAAGCGCCAATAAGCATTACCAGAAATATATACCGAGCAGTTAATATGAATCGCATACCAATTGACACCAATTATTCATAGGGTATGTCATTAATTAACTGACCTGACAATTATGGAGCCGCTTGTGAAAGCAGTGCCCGTTGTTATTGTGCAGAGAATAGGTCTGTCCTCCCAAGTGTGAGGAGGGAGGTTGTACGCCCTCCACACCAAACACTGAATTCCGACCAGTGCTTGTCGACCATACAGACATTAGGCCACTTTATTGTACGATCCTGACCAACGCTGAAAGATAAAAAATCAAATTAGTGAATAAGATAAGATTCTTTATTGAAAAGAGTCGTTCTAGAAACTCTAGTCGTTCCTAACCTAAAAAAGCATTAAACAGTGTATGCCAGAGTGATATTCTAGGTTGTACGTATGGGTGCCTAAGCTCGTTGAGGAATTTAGAGAAGCCTATATTGTGAATGCAAAAATAGTATAATGAATTTCCTTGAAAAAAAGAATGTAGTGAAAAATTCAGGCACCTAGTTTATAGCGCTATTCCGAGAATACTAAGTCAGACGAGCGGGTTTATACGAATTGGAATACAATTTTACGAGGCCGACGGCATCTAAATATTTGGCAACCAGAGCGTATAATAACTTCAGGTATACCAACCAGCAATAGAAGCAACAACAATATTTCACTTTAGCAGCAGACAAATCATTGTTATTATAATAGTTTATTTTTCTGGCGAGAACGTGAAATCTCTTCGCCTGAGAATGCACGATTTGATAGAGGGAGAAAAATGTATGTTTCCATGATAATCAATTGATTTTCAACACAGTGGTGGTTGTACTGTGTATGTATAAGTTTCATGACTCCTGGCCATTTAATTGTGCTACGTTATTCACAAGGAGAAGGTGCTGCGCTAACCTCCACATTTGTGGGTCAGGGTAAGGAACTATCATCGTAACACCATTCTGGTAACTCAGACTACTTTAACAGACTTCAGTCATGATTCGACTAAATAAATAAAAAAGAATTCAAATCATTGCAAGCCGTCGACGCGTCACTCATTAATGAAGTGAATTCCTTCAAGCTGATAATAACGGCGAATATCAATGAAAATCTAAGTATTCAGTATTTAATGTGTTATTTCCGCATGGAAATTCTTACGTGACGTAACATCGCGATAACCGAAGCCTCACTGAAATTTCATCCTTTTCAAACAACACACATTGCATTGTGCATCCTCGACTTGTAGTTGCCTGTACAGTCGTACAAAAAAGTTTATCCTATCAAAAAACAAAATTGTGTATATTTTACTAAGACACAAAATATGCATCGCAAAACCCATAAACAAAATACCCCAGGCTTAATCACTACTATATTTTGACTAAAACTTTCAAATAATTTTCCCGTATCTTCATATCTCTGAGTGACAAGAGACTTTTTTGTACAACTGAAAATTAAATGTAAAATGAAATAAGCCTTCTGTTGACTTTATACATTCATTGCGTAATCAATTCTCTTTTTTAAACAGTACTCAAGCCTCGGTATTTGCGGAACCAACCATTATTTATTTATCACAACCCCAAAGACACTTTTGTGTATACTGACAAGGATAAAAAATTCTCCCACGCTTAAAATTTCTTGAGTGTTTTACATACTTGACCGTATTTCTTAGTTTAGTAATGGAATGTGGGTCATAATCGAAGTTCGCGACTAAGTAATAATCCCAATAAATTTGACTAGACTATATTCGCATTAGTTTGCTTAAAATAATCTTGGGCGACGTTTGCAAAATTGTGATGCTCCTAGGATAACACGACTCGAGCACATTAAATAATCATATTATATGATTTGATTTCGATAAATAACTAAGCACTATATTATTGTCACTATTTATTTACTTACATCACGGCTTGTAATAACAAAATGAATAACGTTCCAACGTCTATTAAAGTTAATTAATAAGTTCATAAATTTAAAGCTTTGTTCAATTTCCCAGTACATATATGTCTTGCCATAGCCACGTATTGTTTGTATGACTACAAAGAATGTAAGCGGAGCAAACACTTGTCACAAGATACCGTGGGTCGTAATTCAATAGACATGAAAACTTAAGGCATTAAAGGCCTAAGTCAAGCTAGAGAGAATCCTCGTTAAATAATTATTCAGGACAATATTTGCTTATGCTTACACGTATGTCTTGGAGAAAATGCCGCGTTATACCGGTATCCAACAATGAAGATATTCACGAATGAAAAGAACATTTCTTTTAGCTAAGAAAAATAATGGTATGTATAAAGAATTCGATACAGGCATCGACACTTATGAACGTCAGTGATAAGGACCATGTGATTAAATAAGGCAGTGGCATTATTAAGCATTTATTTACGTTGTCAATATGACATCATATACTAGTATTAGTTTGATTGGCTGTATTAATAATAAAGCATCGAATATACTTTGCAATGGCTGTTATATAGCGGCTATATTATGCGTATAAAGTGTCTTATAATTATATACCTACGCACGTTATAGTAATGTGTCAAAGCGATCGCCTCAAATGGAAATAATTTCTACCGTCAATTGCCAATTAATGATTCATATCATTTAAAATTTATATTAATAGTCAAGTCCCGGTGCACTCTTTTTACGACAATTGACTGGCAGCACGTTTTATTGAGCATATGTGGAGCATTGGTGCTGTTGAATAACAAATGCCTTGTATGACAGGTCAGTCAAATTGGCAAGAGGGTCTAGCCAAAAAAATGTTCGAGTGTAGGAGAAAGATGTTAATTCAAAAATTAAATACTGCTCGACGTGCATAAGAGAGACGAGACATTCTTAGCTTCTTTAGATGTAAAATACGTATTGAGGAAACGCTTCAAAAACAAGAGAATAAAATTCTGTGTGAAATGATATTTAGTGTAGTATATCGGTTGCGTCAAGGTTTAACAAGTCTTTTTTGTTTGGCAGGGGATAAAGTGTTTATTCTTATCCTCCTTTCGATGACACGGCAGGAGCCAGACATTAACGGAGACTTATTAATGCATTCTTTGAGGCTTACGGTACTGCACGAAATTACATCCATAAGTGGAAATACTTTTTGTATAGTCGATTAATAGATGTCAGTTATTCGGCTTTAAAATACTAAAACGTCTCTTAGAATTTTGGGATTTCAGTGCCAGTATCACTAAAAATACCATGTGTGCTGTGACTCCATACCTGGCTCGTGTACGAAATTAACACAGGATTTGTTAAAGTGTGCAAAGCATATTGCGAGTTAACTCCAAAATAATATTATGATTGTCCATAGTCGACGTAGATATAGTAGGAAGTGATTAATATGATAACTTTGTAGGTTAAGTCAGTCCGTAAGACAATTATTACCATTTTCAGTATGAGGAACGTACACGATGCAAGAACATATCTATGTCGCCACTATTAGTTAGAATTTTATAGTAAAGAAATTATCACAATGTTACCGAACATTCAATCCACCATTGTATCACATTTGCCACACTGATTAAATATCGTGGCACTCTACGGCAGACACAAAACAAATGCTTTACCGTTCCGAATCGAAGTGCCAACCGATGACGAGAATTACCGAGGATTGCCGAAGCCAAGAAAGTTAACTGTCGCGCATGCGCACTTTCAAGTTCAAGGCAAAATGCATTGCCGCGCGCAAAACGTAAACCAATCGTTATGCAGCATCCAGCCGGACAGACTTATTACACATGATATTATACAATCTCAACGAACATTACTTCCAGTCTCCAATTTACTCTGCTACCCGAGTATCCGGTTAGCAAGCATGCCTTTCTATCTATCACAGCTTAATTAATATGTATATACAGTACTACTCATACTCTATTGTGTACTGATAACGAGAGCACAGGACCATTTCAACTGCAGGCGAAATATCAAATTCAAATACATCATGCCAAATGTATCAAACAATCTTATCGTTCCAGAATTCAGAAATTGTATAACACTTCTATTGTTCATGAACGTATTTCCTCTATACATATGCAGGATATTATGATAATATGTTGTTAATCTTTGGTGTAACGAGTTATACATATAGTATCACATGATTATGTGTCGTTGCTAAGATTGTACATAGATGAATGTACGTTATATGATAGAAAGAGTTATTGTTTGTAATTCTTAGAATGATTAACAAAACAGTACCATAACTCAAGGAAGTTAAAAATAAAAGTTTCGATACAACAGTCACTCAATAGTGATGCGATTGTAAGCAGCACAAACTACTAAATTAAGCAGCAAAACTTTTGATGCCAGCATCATAAAATTAGCGTAGACCTTTGAATCCGAGAAGTTTGAAAATTTACTCCTGCATGATTCACAATGATTCTCAATCTGGCAGAGTTTCAAAAGCCATTGTCCGCCCATGCGCGTTTCCTTTGAAACCGAAGATTTTCTATAGACAATAGATCCAAATGTTTACATGAAAGGTTTCATCGGATTTTAATGGGTAGATTATTTTTAATATTTATACAATGGAATTACCCTTATGTCGAATTAACAAAGCACTGCAATTCCTATCTATAGCGCTCAGGTAACCCAATAACCTGTAACCTATAGACACCCCGGGTATTGGACGACACGTATCGCGTGTTGGACAAGTAGTTTAATTTGGGAGTTTGACTCTACATGTCAATTGGCCAGGATGCTACCACTTCTGTAGAGAGGTGATGCAGCAGTCATGGTCAGGGCACCCCTAGCCTACTTCCTAGTGGTGCAGTCTAATCTATTTAAATGTGCATTCCAAGGGAAACATAATACTGTTGAATTTTAATCATCCGCTACTTAAAGTTATTTCGCTTTAAATCACTATAATGATTAATTGATAGAGGACGGATGATAGTGATTGATTATGGCTCGTCATGTAGGCAACATCAGAAATACCCTTCAGGCTATGAAATCTGTATGGGTTAAGTATAGTGAAGTCATGCGATGGTCGCAATAACAAAATTAAAGGACCGGCATCATGCTTATTAATAGAACGCCTCATATTTGCTTTAGGATGGGAAACCCAACAGAATTTGTTTAAAGAGACAGTCATCTTTTAAATTGTACTTTGATGCTTATAGCTTTATACTTTAATCTGTCCTGAACAGTATAGTTTGCTAGTAAGTTGAATTTGGCAATTGTACACTTGAGAATCGTCGTGACTGATTGTGTTTATATCAATTGAGACGTTTAAAACGAATATTAATATTTACTTTACTGTATTATTATTTGCTTAGTTACGTGCGATCACAGTATATTCAAATACGGTAATATATATATTTCTACGCAAAGATATACATGTCTGGAAGGAATATCGATATCCTATCTGTAACTTTAAGCTATTTCATACATAGAACAATTTTATATAACCACTACACAAGAATAGATACTCCGTTTAATTTAGATAGCGGATTTGAAATCCTTATGTGGGTTTAACGTTATTCAAATTGGTCACAATATGGCCACACACTGTACTTCCTATATTTGAGTTTTCTGTTTCTTAATGTAAGTCGGTTACTAGGTTAATATATCTCCCAGACAATATATAAATCTTACTAATCCTTAAGATACTTTAAAAACAACCTCCTTCCCAATGGACATCTTCAAGACGACTTTTGGACATTATATGTTGTTGGGGTTTCTAGATTTCGTGCAACACAATATAGTCATAGTGTCCCAATTAACCGTCAGCACGATGATTGCTTGTTATGATCATGAAATGCCACACTTAATTATACGCACAAAGCATATTTGCTGTCGGACCTTGATAATATATTATACTGTCAGTCGTAATGGTTATTATTGATTATGAAAAATTATTAAGTAAATAAACTGATCCATGTTACAATACAAATTCGCACGTAATTATATAAATTGAAGCGTATGTTTCACTCACAAAAATAATATGCTTTGAAAGTTCTCGTAACTTTTTACTGACTTCTCAACTTTACTTCAAAATACACTCCTCGTATAGCGGCGTTTCCCCTGAGCTTTCTTTCTAAACTATCGTACCGAGAGAGGATGGCTTCCTCTACTCTTTTGTGCCTCGTAGCGCACGTGTTATCCGCGCTCTATCGAATGCTCGACCTATTACAGTGGAGTTGCAGTTTTCCGTAATATCACTCTCTTGCTAGTTATCGCGTCTTAGAGCCCCGGATGTGCACTTAGACAGAGCGTCGACTGTACTACAGTTCGTATTGAAAATAAGTTCCCGAAACGTTTCCCTACAGTGTGATAAAACTTCAAATCCCACGCATGCGTCATTTACAGCGCCTTAGTAATTGGCTTAATAAATGCATCAAATGCACGCAATCTGGCCTTCTTATTTACACGCTCGTTTATACTGACGAGAATCAAACAGTACTTTGCCACAATAAGTGAATATTCATTATAGAACGGTAGTCTGATAAACAAACTGGTTCGTTTGGAGCAGGAAAAAAGGAAAACAAAAGAAATGTGTCAAGTCAGAGACCGAAGAACAGGAAAACTTCTGAGATTTTATGCTTTCGCGGCCAATATTATTAATAATACTCATGGTTTCCGAACGAAAATCATGAGTACAAAGGAAAACTTCTTATCATCTGCATATTTCCTCCTCTATCACATTGCGGCTCTATTCTTATAGTCGTAAGTTTTTCAAATAGACGTGTCTGAAGTATACACCTAATTTGATTTATTATTAAAAGTAAATGTTTGTCTCAGTTAGCCGTAAAATTATTTCACTTACAAGAAAATCGGAAATTATCCTTCCTTCGACGTAGCTGTTTATCTACTGCAACGCTGCGTCCTCCAAGTCAATGCACTTTTTCGTTAAGTTTACTTTCTCGACCAGTACACACGAGTATTGCAGTTTGATGTCGACGTACAAGCCCAATATTCTATTTCTTGAATATTTTTGTTCAAAACTGTTTAGAATCGATGAAGGTTACTGACCATTTTGCACCACTGTTGGGAATCCTGGGAAAATATTCCGTAATTATTGGAACGCTGAATAACTGTAAATATCCTTTTTTCTAATGTAAGCGATACAAAATGCATTCTGTATGTACACTAACCGTAAGCTGCTTCGATGGTGGATTCCTACTTTCATCAGCACGATCGATACAAGTCCCTTTACTGATATTATTTTTTACCGTACACTTGTGATATGAATCTCACAACTTTGCACTGAGGCGACTAGATGGCGACACTATACCGTTACCCACAGTGCAGTTACAGTTTGTTATGCATTTACAGTTTGTTATGAACTTTCAAATGTACTAATTAATTAATTCGTTGCAAATATTAGACAGTATAAAGATCCACAAGAGTCAATTATTCTATATAAATAAAAAAGAGTAATAATAAAGTAATTACCAAATTTATAACTCTAATTCATTACTACAAATATTTATTCGTAATATTGAAATATTACTCTTTTCAGCATACCTATACGAACGCTCTCAAGTTAGTAAAATCTCAATGTACTATGAATTGGCACAATGTTGACAGTGATGATTCAAAGATTTCTCACTGTTTTGTTTATCTCTTGCGTCTTTCACCTGAGGTAATGGTGGGGCTCGCACCAGTCATGTTGCACATTCCTGCCGATGGGGAGTAGTTGCGCGCTGTCGCTCCTTGAGAATAGTGTCGATCACTTGTAATAGTAGTAGTAGTATAGTGAAGGTACGAAAAATTAGTTTACTTGTTGACGGAATTAGGCAGAAGTGGACTGTGAAAACAATGGCTCCATTGAATTTGGCAGATGATCAACGCTTCGCTCTGATGAAGGTAACGTGAAGAGATTAACGTCACAGTGAAACACGAATAAAAAAAAGAGACTTATTTTCGCGTGCTATACAACAACCAGAGAATAACTCATGCTAAATAGAAGTAAATTTTGATAATACAAATTGGAGTGACCGTTTGATAATATCTACGCAAATGATCGTCCAGTTCCTTTGGCGTTTTGAACAATACTTTTCGCAAGATAATATTAGAGCATTATAACGTATTTGACAATTAAATAAAAATTCTTTATATACTTCAATGACAATGAAATTATTTTCTTTACTTGATGTAATTCATATCATTTCAAGAAAGGTTAAACAATACATTAAGTCAGTGACCCATTATCAATGTGTTTGGTTTGAATTAAATATCGCATCCTGATAAGAATCAATCGATTTATCATATATTATTATAGTTCCAAGTTTTGCGACCCATGAATAAATTTTGTGTAAGCTCATATTACAAGAAAAATGACTAAAAAAACAGGTAATATGTCAAAGTAATTATTGTTTGATAATGATATAATAAAATGAATTTTTAATAACAACGACCTTGGCATCAAACTACGTCAATCTAACCGTTTTATGTTAAAGCCGGTTCAAATAAACTTTCCAAGTAAAAAATATCGCCTGAAGGATGAGGATAAATAACCACAAGAGAATATCTACATGATGCTATTTATATGCGGCCGCCATATAGGTACAGCAAGACATGCAAAATGTATCTTCAAATATATATGAACCAGTGACAATCTTCATCCTATCATCTACTATACAGTTTCGTGCATATAGGAATAATAAATTTCATCTCTTGAAAGCGCTCTTCACGTATGACCTCCAAGTCATTACGTAATACAGAGTTCCCAAAGATATTTAAGTTTCTCCATGACGTTCATGACGAGTATTATGCACGTTATACGCACATCGTTCCACTGTCACTGCAGCAAATAGTACAGCTCATTGGTACTTATCCATAATAATTCAACAATTTTTAAAACTTAGTCGATCTTTGAAATGACGTCACATGGTTCTACAAAATATTTCAACTTAATAAAAAACGATAATAAAAACTATATGCAAAACTAGATATTATGTATAGCTGTATAATATGTAGTATCACGGTCAGCTGTGCAGTAATAGGCAAGAACCAGTATGTAGATGAACACGTCAGATAACTAGTAAGCAATTTCGTTGAAATGGGTAACAACTGAACTTTGTATATTGGAGGTAAAACGAGCAATGAAAGGTAGAAACAGTTTGTAAAACGTGGAAATCATTCAGTTGAGAAAATGCCATTGAACAAGATGCTATAAATATTATCCAGCAGAATGCGTCTACAAGGAAATTTTCATAATCGTTCGTTTGGCCTCGAACTGTCGGATTGATTATGCAAAATGTAATTACCTGATATATTCACCATAATCGATCTCAGATTATTATAATAGAGGGTACTGGGTACTTATAATAGAGGATAGAGTACTGTTACATTATATTTTCCTCGCCAAACAAAGGGGACACCTCAGTGCATGAAATATTCTGACCCGTGAACTTTGTCGATTTATTATTCAATCGACGAGTGAATACGTTATGAAAAGTCATCGTTTTCGTGGATCCTTCTATTGGTGTTTCTTTCACATAGGATTCTTTTTCGACGAAGCTTTGAGACTGGTAGGAAGGAAATGAAAATTTATCAAACTCTCAAATATAACGGGTTCGACAGACTTCGATGGAATCGCCTAAGCCTTAGGCGTGTGTCGCAACGTTAATGAAATTTGGTCGAGTCTCACGCCATTTTTACGACTAGCTTCTACATGCGGAAGTACATTTTGAATAAGGCGCTAATAAGTTAGAACGTTTTTACAGTATTTCGGTAGTACACATATAGTATAGTCCCCTTACGTAAATGAGAGATTGAGATTGTTTTTCTAAGGATCTTGTATGTAATAAATAAACAAAAAAAGAGAACGTATAAGGATTAAATAACAAAATAACGATTTGCACTTGCGCCGATTATGCAATTTTGCTTGTAGAATTCTATTTTTAAAAAAGATCAATATCATACATTAATTAAGTTGCAGGCTAAACACTTAAGTAAGAATTGGTAATATCGATTTAATAATAAGACAAATTTTATTCAATATCAATGTAATTGTTTGCGTCTGATCGTTCGATGCAGTTTAAAGCAATGATAGTATTCTTTTATAGCGGCCATTGAACTGTCTAGGAAATAAAGAAAGGTATCGTGCCTACGACTTAAGTACGTGTACGTAATAAGTGTGAAATACTTAATACTCAAAACTTTTATAATTTCTTAGTATATTTATATGCCAAGTATCATGTTGGGTACGTTCATTGCCAGGTAACGACAATTTAATTCGCAAACTAAAGAGAGATTGCTCGATCGTTGTTCTACTGACACAATTATTTTTGGTTCGACTGATAGCTGCTATAATCGGGTACGTTCATGCAGTTACACTTTTTCTTTTCTTTCTCTTCTGTACGATGCTTTAAGAGAATTTAATCGTAGGAAACATAGCGCTATTTATAAGAGACAGTTAAATCATTCATATTACATATTCAGTGTGAATTTATATATTTATATACTTTATAACTAATATCAAAAGTAATCAGTATATAGGTAGTAGGAATTATATATTTACATAATTTATAGCTAATCTTGAAAGGAGTTAGTGTGAACGTAACGACAGCTAAAATTTTGATACAGTAACATAGGATTTTGGGTAATTTCGATACAGAGCTGTTATGTATTAACTTTCTTGGCCGCGAGCGAATATTACGATAGTCAGTGAGTTCCTGTTAAGAATTACAAAAGTATACGAGGAAAAATATTAAATTTATACATCAATACATGTCATGAGCTAAGTGTGGGTATTGCGTATTTATGCAGTGCCTAATGTTAAAAATTAATTTCTTAATTTTTCGGTGTCATTGCTAAAACGAAGGTACTGAATATCTACAAGTCTAACTTACTAATGTTTCCAGTTTCATTCATGCTTAATTTAGAATTTTTTAATAAACATAACGTGCGTTCCTTAATCCGCATGGTGTATTTAATTAATTAGTGATTTTTGAATATATACAAATTATTGAAGTTTGCGCGTGCTAATTTCTCAAAAATTTTTATTATTTTTGTTGCAGTTTAGACGTAGCGTGCACGAGATTCTGGAACCACATCATGATGATCATTTTTTAGTTCGTTGGCTCAGAGGTAAGAAAAGAGAAAGAAGATTGATTTAATGGTTCCAGTAGAAGCTCTATGACGTTTAAAGAATTTTTGTTCGTAAAAATTTACCCAAAGTTTCGCATGTATCCAAGTTTTGTATCCAAGTAATATATTTTGCTATTGTTTTTCAGCCAGGAAGTGGGATGCCGCGGCCGCTGAAAAAATGCTCAGAGACGTGAGTATGCATGTATATCGACATCGAAATTTTTTTTAGCGGTTTATAGTTAGACTTTAATGTTTGTGTTAACGTAAGTCGAACGAAACTAGTCGTGCCGAACACAAATGACGTTCTGAGAAAGTCAGGGAAATGATTATAAGGTGGAACGGGCATTCTCCTTATTTGTGAACAGCGTTAAGCACTTTAACAGATTCGATGCATTAACGAGAAAATCATTTATTACAATTAAATGAAATTAGCAAGCATGACTGTGAAAGCAACTCTCTCTCTATGTTATTATGATGCCATTTTGCCTGGAAAAAAAAAATTGTGCTACAACACAAAGAGGCTCACCTATTCCAAGAAAAATGATTGTGAGTGTGTTAATATAAGTATAGAAATAATTGAATTGTGAATTCTGTTACCGACAGTCCTTGGAGTGGAGGAAACAGTGGGAAGTTGATAAACTGGACGAATGGGATCCACCACAAATCCTCAAGGATCATTTACCGCATGGACTCAGTGGCTTCGATAAGGATGGAGCGCCAGGTAGACAATTAACTGGAAAATTATATAAAGGCTATAAGTTTTAATTGATATCTGTTCTTTTAGTTGTCATAACTCCTTTCGCTGGTTTGGATATGTATGGTATCCTTCATGTGGTCTCTCGAAGAGATATGATTTGCATTACTATTCAACAACTTGAACGTTATTTAAAAATCTGTGAGGAACAGGCCAAGAAACATGGAGAAGCAGCTAGACAGATCACAGTCATCTTTGATATGGAGGGATTTAATCTTAGACAGTATATGTGGCGACCAGGTATGTTATTCTCCCTCGAGGTCGACAAATCACATGTTCACGTACTTAATTTTCTAATATCATCAAGAGGTACAACTTAAGGTTTTCCTTTCTGATTTTAGCTGGCGAAGTTGTTATTGCACTTATTCAAATGTATGAGGCTAATTACCCGGAAATCTTAAAAACATGCTTTATCATAAACGGTAATATATGTATATGTATGATATGTAACCGGGAAAATCAGGTGTTTCAGCATTTGGATTATACGTTCTTACATATGGATTATATTCTGCAGCTCCAAAAGTATTTGCTTTGGCTTTTTCCGTTGCTAAAAAATTCATGAACGAGTACACTTTGTCAAAAATTCAAATATACAAGGCTGATCCATCCAGATGGAAACATGCATTATTAGAAGTCATTCCAGAAGATCAAATACCGGTACACTTTGGTGGTACTCTTACTGATCCTGATGGAAATCCACGGCTCACGACCAAGGTAATTAATCATACTAACAACATATAATAAGAGTTTCTGGAAATTAATTGAGTATATGAATTTTACAGATTTGTCAAGGTGGTAAAGTACCGAAGGATCTTTATATAAATAAAGCAGAGAAGGATAAATCGAATGAAGATTTTACCACAGTTACTGTGCGCAAAGGAGATAAACTCAAATTAGATTTTAAACCAGCTCAACTGGGATCATTGTTGAGGTAATAAAATAAATGCGTATTAAATAAATACCGTAACTTGCGTATATGTAAATTTGCTTTAACGATTTATTATAGTTGGGAATTCAGAACTGAAGATCATGATATTAAATTTGGAATTTTGAGGAAAACCCATGATGGCGGACAAACGGAAATTGTACCGATTCATAGAGTGGCTGCACATCAACTGGATGAGATCGGTATTCTTACCTGTGAAGTGCCAGCTACTTGTAAGTATATTATGATCGTTGTTAGGAAAGCAGAATAGTGAAAAAAAACTCGTTTAACTTTGATCGTGTGACGGCAATGGATGTTACTTTTCTCTTATTTCAGATTCCGTTGTGTTCGACAACAGCTATAGTCTTTTACGGAATAAGAAAATACATTATTCCATACACATTTTACCGCCGAACGAGGGATTAGATGATCTTGCTCTTAAAAACTCGTAAAAATGTGCTAAATAATTCGAGTAAACGGAACACTAATGGAGTGAAAATGTTGTTACTGTACTTAAGGCATGAGAATGTACGCAACGCAACAAGTTTAAATGGAGTTGGATAAATCTCTGTAGTCCAACGTCTGATAATCAAAGTTGTACTACGTACTATGCATATAGTTATTTCTTTTATTGAATTAAGGTATGGGTGTAGTCATTATTGCCCTGGTTAGAATTATGGAAGGTTCTATGAATCATATATTATTTAAGGATCTTATAGAAAAAATCAATTTTTTATTAAGTAAAAATGTATGTGTTAAATACAGCCTTACGAATCAGTTATAAATGTTCAATATATAATCACTTGAGCTTATAAGATTTCATCAAGGGTTTTTTATATCCTTAATTATGCTACTCTTATTGACTTGCCTGCTCGTCATTTATTCCATTAATAAAGGATGACATATACTAATTATCTTCGTCTGTTACCAACATTTCAACAAGGCCTGTATCTAAGCACGCATCACCTTCTAGGCGTTTTTGCGTACCCCATCTTGCAAGCGTAGGTAACACATTCAGTTTGGTCCTTGTATCTGTACGGAATGGACACTTGAGATCCTTCCAGCTAAAAAATAATTTTTTTTTTGGTTTGTTATAAATTCTGGTTGAATCATGAAATTTTGTAAGGACATAACACATAAATATTATACGTACAACGGTCTATCTCCAACTTCTACATGAATGAAATGTGATTTTTCAGGTGCAGCACTCAATCCTTTCTCAATAACAGGTTCAGCTAAAATGAAAGTAGCATTTATGCTCAATAAATATTCATAACATGCAACTTCTGTCAAGAAAGTAAATATTGTTATAAATTGATTAGTTATGTTTGTGGCACAAACATTTTAGCATATGCATGAAGGATTTTATACTTGATATATTTTTTTTTGTTTAGTCCGATGTGCAAAATATACTATTTCCTTACTTAAAATCTAGATAAAAAACCTGGATGGATATGGCAGATAATTAATTATACCCCATAAAGTCAACAATTAGGTTGGATACTGAATAAATAAGTTATATATATAATAACATATACGAAATTGCGAGATGAAGACAAATGTGTCTGAAGTAATATCAAAATGTAAGTGCCGGAATGAAGGTTGAGTTACGAAAAATTGCGAAATAATTACCTTCAACACAATCAGGACACCAACTATTTCCATTAGGTAACTTTGTCCCACTATAGAGAATATGAATAGGTCCATCAGCTTTGAAATTTTCCATAAATTTAATAAAATTCTCATAACCCTCTACGTGATGCCGTATAACCATTTTCGTCGATTTTTGCCTATTAAAAATATAATGCGCGACACGCCTACTGCCTCTGGTGAGCATAAAATGCCCGTTAAAGTACACGGATCAATTACAGATAGAGTATTATCGTTGAACTCCAATCTATTGCTCATAGATTCCTAATACCGGACAGAAGCAAAAGCTTCGACGACTGTTTAACTGATAACGTCTGCTGTATAAACATATATACATATACCTATACAAACTATGAGCAATGTCGCCAACATTGATCACCTATATTATGCATTCCTGCACAATTTACTGTAATTTTCCTAAATACTAAATCATTACTTATTTATTACGCATATAAAGAAAATAACATGCAACAATACATAAATTTACAACAATTTAAAATAAACAGGGATCTGTCAGAAACCGACACGAGATTCTAGTAAGTCGTATCTTAATATTCCCAAGCTTCTTCAAGCCGATATAAATGTGAAACAAGGAACTTTTTCTTACATAAATTATGTTATAGATTTGACAAAATATATAAGTTTCTAAGGATATGAAATGGCTATTAAAATTATCTAATTTTGAATGTACTCTAAAAATACGCGCATCGGAAAAATTGTCAGCACTGATTGGCTTTCCTTATTGGCAAAGAAGGAGTGATCGTTCATAGCGGTTGGTGGGAAGTATCTCCTCTCCCACTGTGCAGAGTTAAGTGGGGAATGGGATTTCCCACCAATGGATAGGTTTCCGAGTGTACCAGGTATAGGCCGTGGTGAACGCGTATTCCAGCCGTGCGAGGTCTTGTGCAGATTTTTTGCGTTGAACAATATTGTTCAATAGTAAGTGCGAGGGCTGCACGACAAACCTTCGTTACAGTCCGAGGTGCATTGTTAAATGTGATATCGTTTTACTCAGAGAATGGCCGCCGTTTTCGATATCGAACTGCACGACGGAGACACGGTCAACAGGGACGAGGAGTCCGACGACGACATTATCGAAATTGGCGAGGTAAGTTTTTCGAACAGCTATAAACAAACTAGTGGAGTTTTTCCACGTTACTTTCACTTGACTGCGGGTGGCACGTCCTCGTAATTTTTGGGTGCAACTGATTATTATACTGGCACGAGTTGATCGTGCCGTCGGAATTCAGCCATGCCTTCTCTTGTTTGCAGGGAGAGTACGATGCCAATCCAAATGTTAATGAAATAATTGAGTGAGTATTTCTGGCAAGTAATGCTTGCTTTCTCGCCTTTGTCCCACGTGCCCGAGGCGCGTCTTATTTATTGAGTCACGCCACTGTTCACGGCATTGATAAACTTCGGGAATCAGCATTTGTCTGCTTGAGCTTTGTTTATATCAGCCATGGCGGACTCTTGGTTGGCCACCATGTGCTTTGTATTTACTGCCTCTACACTCCATTACAAGCAAAAGAATGATTCTACTGTTAGAGACTTTTGCTGATAGCATAGAAATTCTTAAGCATTTGTTGTTGCTCTTAGTTTTTTTTTCATTATTCTTTTTGCTATACAGACATATGCTGGTGTAGGAAGGACGTCCTATGTAGTATGCAATGATTCTACATAAAAAGCAGTGGTGCAAATTTATGACATCTATTCATATGCCAGACATTTAATGTTTATGGTGGAATTGTTTCCTTTCATGTGATATATTTAATTGATATTTTTTCTTAAAAAAAATTAATTATGAATATGTTAATCTTGTAGTAACATGTAAATTATTAATCTTTTATTCTAGTCCTCTTTAATATTCATTGCACATTTATGACAGATTTGAGATTTATTATTCTGTGCTAATAATCAGGTGATAATAAAATTATAAATTCTTGATTGATAGAACTGAGGGTGTTGAGGCTGTACCTATATCAGAACAGAATGTTAATCGTGGAAGGGAAAGGACTGGCCCTCAGGATTTTGAGCTATGTAAAGTAATTGGAAAAGGTGGATATGGAAAGGTCTTCCAAGTACGCAAGATCACAGGCAACGATAGTGGTACTATTTTTGCCATGAAGGTAGGTTTTCATTTTGTTGTGCACTGATAATAAGGCGTGAAATGATAATTATTTTTTTTCTTATAAAACAGGTTTTGCGTAAAGCATCCATTATAAGGAATCAAAAAGACACTGCCCACACCAAAGCAGAGAGAAACATTTTGGAAGCTGTCAAGGTAACTTGTACCTTAAAAACAATCTATGAGAATATGTTTTATGTAACTTCATCTACATATACATATATTTATATGCCTTGCAGCACCCTTTCATTGTTGATCTTATGTATGCTTTTCAAACTGGAGGAAAATTATACTTGATACTTGAGTACATGTGTGGAGGGGAACTCTTTCGTCATTTAAATGACGAAGGCATTTTTTTGGAAGATACAGCGTGGTATGATATATCAAATCACTCTGTCGTAATCATATAGAAACAAACAAGAAGATTTTAGGCTAAATAGTAATATTTTTTACAGCTTTTATTTATCAGAAATTATACTGGCCTTGCAACATCTTCACCTTCAGGGAATTATTTACAGGTATGCTAATACTTTCATATTACCTTCCAAGGTATGGAAGCCGTTATATTTTATGCGATATTGATTTTCAGAGATTTGAAGCCAGAAAATATTTTGTTAGATGCCGAAGGGCATATCAAATTGACTGACTTTGGTTTGTGTAAGGAACATATACAAGAGGGCACTGTAACTCACACATTCTGTGGCACCATAGAGTATATGTAAGACTATAGACATTTTTCTTCCGACTTTAGAGAGTGTCTAGCATTCTATATATAAATATTCGTTCAAAGGGCTCCGGAAATCTTAACAAGAAGTGGACATGGTAAGGCCGTAGATTGGTGGAGCCTTGGTACTCTGATGTATGATATGCTCACGGGCTCAGTAAGTTTATCCAATAAAAGTATTCCTGAACCTGAACAAAATAAATGCTGTAAATGCAATCTTATGAATGAATCATAACAATTATCACAGCCGCCCTTTACATCGGACAACCGAAGGAAGACTATAGAGAAGATTCTTCGCGGCAAACTAAACTTACCACCCTATCTGACACCGGATGCTCGAGACCTTATCCGTAAGCTATTAAAGGTTCGTATCACATAAACAAACCAAAAAAGAAAACAACGTCATCACTCCCTAATCTAACCTTCTAATATATTCAATCTTACTCAATTTTATCCAATGTCCATACCCACCTTCAGACATTTCTCCTCTTTCAAACTTTCCACGACTTCCATATAAAAACTCCAAGGTAAAAAAATCACATGCTGGTGCTAACCATTTACTCTGAAAGATACTGCAACAATAATCAAATTTTTCATACAGCGTCAAGTCGCCCATCGATTGGGATCAGTTCCAGCAGATGCTGAACAAATAAAGAACCATCAGTTCTTCAAGCACATCAATTGGAACGACGTTATATCCCGTAAGCTGGAGCCGCCATTCAAACCAACCCTCACAAGCGAGGATGACGTGTCTCAATTTGACAAGAAATTCACAACTTCAGCTCCTGTAGACTCACCAGCCGAATACACATTGAGCGAATCAGCCAACAGAGTGTTTCAAGTGGGTTCCAATCATAATTATCTTTATCTTCTTTTTAAAATCACTCAGAGATCACGACCTTAACTTTTTTTTCCGTATCACTCCATAACACCCGTCTAGACATCTATTTAATCTTAACATTTTTTATTATCAGGGTTTCACATATGTCGCTCCAAGCATTCTCGAAGACATGTACTCGCAGCCGCGAGTAATAAATGCCCGTAGTCCTCGCAGAGGACACATGCGCGGATTCTCACCACGCGGAACCCACATTCATATTCACTCTTCCCATTTACCCAATCACAGGTAAGTACGAAATAATTAATTTCCCTGTGTATAATTTTACTCCGCAATCATTAGATATGAAGACATATATATGCCTGACTGCACATTATTTTCACCCTGTTGGATTGAGTTCTCGCATGTTCCTCAGGCACAACGGCGTGGGACACAATAGCATAGAAGACACGGAGATGATTGAGATAGGTTAACTGCCAGTTATCTCATAGCGAATAACGTTTAGCAGTTTATCGCCTAACTGCTGGGCTTCCCGTTACCGATGCCCGAGAGTCTCAGGGAGGGATTTTATAAACACTTTAGACTGGTTAACGTCGGCATCGGTCGTGTACGATCGATTCGATCGACACTTGGATGCCCAGTAGTTATGCTTAGCTAATTAATTACATTATTATTTAATTATATGTAACGAATTATTACGGATATATTAGTTAAGAGATTACGCTTGAGTAGCAGCGGCGCTGCCAGCAGATAGCCCTTTAACGAGACGGATACTATGAGTACGATCAACGCGCGAATCATGACGACGTTAATTTTATTTTTATCCGCGTCCACCTGTCACATAAAATATATTTAGATGAATGAATATATATATACAGTTCAATTAAACAAAACTCTGCGCATATCGAGTCGAATTTTGTGCTATTATTTTGTTTTATACTGTTTTTATGACCGCGCATGCGCACAGCGTATATGCACTGTCATTATGTCTACATAAATATTATATATAAAATTTAATGACATTAATATCGAAACAATCATTTTTCGTAAGTCCGCGGTACGACAGATAGTAAATAAGTAGATAGGTTACACGTATCTTTTTTTTGTACGCTGGTTAATTACGATTGATCGTCTCGTGAACGAAAATTTAACTATGAAAAAATTATATCGAAAGGCCTCTAAGGTTGTTATTTCTGCACCGCCGCTAGCTTAAAGCTTGTTCCACACCAATTGTTCATTAAATAAGCGATCTGCAGCAGTAAATTATCGTTTATCGGTAGAATCACTATGCAACGATACAGACTGTACTGGGATTTGAACGTTCGAGCCACAAAACGTGAACGCTGATATAATAATTGATAATAATAATAAACTGCACAAGAATAATTCATCATGTAGGGGACGAAGGAACTCTTGAAATACCGTGGAAGCATATAAAAACGTCGGGCAAGGAATTGGCGATGTGGAACGGACAAGTATATAAAGAGGAAAGAAATTTAAGAAAAGACACATTGAAGTTCCTACGATCACTGATATCGACAACTTATGACGTTATCATGGATCCGATTCAGATTCTCGGCGCCTACTCCACGTGTAGCATTGATATTACTTAATTTTTTTTTCTTTTTAATATTTTACCTTCTTCAAATCAATCTCGATAACGAGAAACTCCAGAGGGCTTCCCGTTGGCCGGTGTGCCATCCACTGCTAAACGGTAGAAACCAAAGAGAAATGAGAACCGAAGCCGCGAACCGGACTTGAGAGAGAAAAAGGAGTGAAAAATAAAAGTATAGTTACATTTAACGACTATATAACGTACGACGTTCCTTTCCACGTTGAGAAAGGGAAATCGTTAACTAGACTCAACTGAAGATTCGTGCCTATGCCATTAATTACGTCTACGCCAAAAAGGGCGTCGGTCCTCTTTATAAATAAAATATCACGACTATGACTATACTTGCTACTGAGACGACGACGACTCCAGACGTCGCAAGCAACGTTACATACGCAGCCAATCGCGGTCCTCGAAATCCGTGGATCTTTAACTGTCGCTTCTGTTCGATCGACAACTAAAATCGATCGACAATTAAAAAACACAACCGGTCAAGCGACGTTGAGAATTAGCAAACGCAAGATGGTACGGAATATGCAAATTCACCGTCTACTATGTCGAATCGCCCAAGAAACAGATTACGAAAACTGCCCAAGTGTTCACAGGTCGCCATAACCGGCTAATAAACAAAATCTTATCTTTTACATAATACTTAAGGCGGTCGGAAGGCGTCGTGCTTTTTCCGTTGGCGATTATTTTTGTAATATGCCACTTCTTTTGTCCATGTTCAGTTATAAAATTAGTGACTCTTCTTATGTTACTGCCTTCAAAGCAGACCGGCAGCCGACTATTGCAAAAGAATTCACAGATTTCTTAAAATGACGACTCTTATTTTTTAAATGTTTGACGTCGCCTTTCGACCGCATCCGTACGATTGCATACACTTACTAACATGCATACTGATTTATTATTTATAAGTGCATATACATTAATGAATAAGATTGTAATATTCGTAATTGATTGTATTATATGATAATGCGAGTCATCGGCGTCATTGACTACGTTCGGCGAGTATCTCGAGGTCACCAAAAACTTGCAATACGAAATTTGTTATATGTATGCCTGATCGATTGATACATATATACGTGCCTATGGATATATCATAATGATTACGAATCAGTTCTCCAGGAATGATATTGTAAAGCGTATAAAAAAAATACTTTGTCACTTTGATTGATTCTATTTGTGAAGCTCGCGGTGCGTCGTTGAGAAGACGTCGCAGGCGTCGCGACGCGTAACATATGACTATAGAATAATTAAGGAAGATAGACGTTAAGAATTAACATCATAATATTGCGAATTAACGCTACTATTTGTTGTTTTTTCTTCTTTTCTCTCAATGTCTCTTTTTTCTATTTTTTATCATCCCTCTCTGTAGAGTTGATGACTCTTGTAAAGTTTCGTCAACGTTTGTAACATCTGTGTTTCTTCTTTACTGTTGGCACTGTGTCCATCGATGGTAATGCATTTTGTGAAAGGGACACGTGGCGATTTAATTTAACGGTTGTTTCTTTTTATTCTTTTGGTTTGGTGCGAGACGAAAATGTGCTGTGAGGGGCTCCCGCAATGTCGACCCATTTTTATAATGTTTAGAGAGGACAAAGTAAAGAAAAAAGATTGAGCACATGAATTAATATTTTATTCGTTGCTTATCTGTTAATAATCGGTATCATTATTCGTATTTAATAAATCTACGATTGAAATTAGACTACGTTTAAATTTATTAATGGCATTTAACGGTGAAATAAAAATTTGAGAGGGGTTGGGAGAGTCTAGAGTGTAAGAATTTGAATTTTTTCGAACCACCCAGAACGAAGAAATAATTATGTAAGTGGTTTCTTCTCTAATTATAATTTAATAAATAAGAGATTGATTTTTATTGATCGAATGATGTATACCACAGCTATCGCCTTATACAATTAGTGTAACGAGAAGATGCACTTTTTCTCTCTCTATCCCCCCCCTCTCTCTCTCTCTCTCTCGATTATTAATCGTGTGCGTAATTAAATAGCTTGTAATGCTATGTTGATTAGTTGATGGCAGATAATTATGTATTATCGCGATTTTTGTTCTTTTTCGTAAAATCATTTTTCACGAACCCACGAAATCATAATAGAAACACAATATTGCGTCGTTCCACTAATTTTGTTTGAATCGAGGATCGCCGAACTTCAAAATATCGTTGACATTTTTGTACGTTCGAATTAGACATATTCATATACTGTTCAATGCTTCCAGTTAAAGTTGTAAGCATTAAGTGTGCGCCTTGACATTTTAAAATGACATTGAAATCACATTATTAGAACGGCAATACGATTCGTTCGAGACTTCGGAAGAACATGAATTAAAAACTGTTCGCTTATGTTTTATGCTCAGATTTAAATCAACGTTATTTTTTACTTTTCGCATTCAAAAGATATCTATCAGCTATATCGAATTGTAGTTACCATCGATCGTTCGAAAATAGTTTATCAAATCGTTTATCATACGACTCCAAACAGTCTAGTAAATAAACGAAATAAACAGCGTCATTCGTAACGGTAAATTCGATTAAGTATATTGGGGCTGCTTTTCAGTCGATTCTGAATATAGAAAAATAACACGCGATTTTCTCGTGTATTATTTTTCTAGACGGAAGATGGGCTGAATGGTAACTGTAATTGATAAACGAACAATCGCTAATTTAGTTTCTAATGTAATCTTATTTATTTAATTATAACTTTATAATATGTAACGTGAATACAGAGCTATTTTAAATAAATACTATCCATATCGTGATGGTAGGTACAGTTAACGCCAATGCGAAAGCACTGTTCGTATTTTTGTTTTATTCACATACGGTATTATTAATACCGAAGGAAACGCTATTGTTAATAAAATTCGAAACTTCAATTTTGAATATACGTTAAAAGGTTTACACGGTCCTATGTAAATGATGGATCCGATACTTATCAGATAATTGTGTATTGTGTGGAGCTAATCGTTTCTTGGCATTCATTATAACTAAGGTAGTTTACTTAATATGATTAATATTGTACAATAAAGTCGTGAATGCTTTGAAATTATGAATAACGTTTTTGAATGACTCGCATGCAACCATTTTTTGAACTCCTGCCCCGAAAAGTCCTATTAGGTGTAATAAGCGCATTGAAATTTCTAATTATTGATTTATATTATATCCATTACTATTTCACGCCATTGTTGTAAATCATTATATTAAATTATTAGAACGTTCTTTATCTATATGTTCGATATTTTTGGATATATTAATATAATACATACGTCTGTGATGGCTTTTCAAATGGTTCAGATGCTTTTCTTCCGACTGGTTGTTTCGTAATGGCGGTTCACCACATGCGGTACGATTTATGTGTTCTAACCTAATTGTGCTTTTTGAGAAAGACAAATTTTGTAGATCGTTGAAATTTATGTGAACTTGGTTTTGACGTATTCTGAATTTACACATAATAATGGAAGTAACTGTAGGTGATGTGGCGATGCCTGGAGATATCATAAAGGACATTTCAACACATAATACCAAGGATAAAATAATATTAGGTCCAGGACTTCGTCGCGACGGCGAAGTCATTGTTGCCAGTAAAGCTGGCGTTTTACGAAAAGGTCAATCTGCCACTTACTACATTGACAGTTACCAGAAAAGGTTTGATAATTTAATATATGATTATTGTATTTTTGTAATTATTCAATCAAAACATTCAATAAAACTAATTCATTCGTCGTTTCTGCAGGTACATTCCAAACCGAGGTGAAAATGTTGTGGGTATAGTAACTCAAAAGGTTGGAGACATTTTTAAAGTTGACATAGCAGCCAGCGAACAAGCAGGCCTTTCTTATATGGCTTTTGAAGGTGCCAGTAAAAGAAATCGACCTGATGTTCAAGTTGGTGATGTAGTCTTTGCAAAGCTGTTGGTTGCAAGTAAAGATATGGAACCTGAACTAGTTTGCGTAGATTCTCTTGGAAAGAAAGGAAAATTAGGTGTATTGAGTTCAGATGGCATGTTATTTACATGTTCTTTTAGTCTCGTAAGGAAAATTCTCAATCCTGAGTGTCCATTATTTAAAATGTTGGGAAAGGAGCAAGCATATGATCTTGCAGTTGGTATGAATGGGAGAGTCTGGATAAAGGCAAGATCGGTTCATGAAACAATAGCAGTTGCTAATGCAATTCTTGCTGCAGAATACACAGCGCTATCAGAAATGAACTCTTTATGTAATCGTATAGCAAAAATGTTACTACAGCAGAGATAACAATAGATGCTCTATGATATTCCAAAGAATTATGTGTGTTTATTGTATCGATATTTGTGATAATCTTTTTAAATAAATTCTTATAACTCAATCGACATTATTAACTTGCCTTACATAGCGATTACAATGACAAAAGGTAGACCAAAAGATACAAGTATTAGATATAATGTCATTGAAAATACAGTGGTCGTGTACAATATTATATTATGATGGAAACAGTAAGTTTTATAATCATTAGATTAACATTACTGTCGAACGAAATAAGTGATACTTCTTTATATTTCATTATTTTTTCTTGGTACTCTCTGACTGTCCTTAAACAATGTTCTCTATACTCTGTTATTATGATTGTATTCGATAATCAAATTGCAGCGGAGGAGTTGCAAACATAAGATCCACTTTTTCCTGCTCAGGTACAACAATTCATCTGATTATGCAACAAGAAAAAGTCTATGCCACAGTACGTAAGAGCCATCACCAATGAAAGTACAACCTTATTCATCATTAAGATACTCTAACAACACCATGAAATAATTATTAATAAAACAAAACAAGATCGATCTCTTAAAAATATCCTTAGTAGTCTCCTCTACGGCAATTTGATTTTCAAAAATGACTGTCCATTGAATTCACAACCCCATTTGTCTCACTCTCTGATTAATATGCATGCCTTAAAATAAACAACCATTTTAAGTTGTAGTACGTGTCAATATTGCATAATACGTTCTAATATATAGTATTGATGATAGGTACAAATCTAAACAGAGATTCCGTGCTGTAATGATAACATGAGAAAAATGAGTACGTAGTATCCTTCCTGATATGTTCCTAAGGTTTGTCATCGAATGTATTGCAATAGTGTGATCCTAGTAACACAAAGCGCTGATAGTTACTCACACGCGTGATTACTTTCTTTCATTTCATTCAGAAAAATACAATAAAGAATTTTTCAATTAAGATAGGAGTGTCACACTTCCGTATTTATAGTTGGAGAGAATGATACAGAAGACATTTTTGTACTTGGCGTTTACACCATTTCTTTTTCGTTTATTTTTAATAAATAAAATGTGAACATCCGAGTATCATTGTCATTGTTAGATACGCACGTCAATGAAAGAATCAGATCTCGAATAATTATGTATGTTATTGATACATAAAATCTTTATGAATGCCTAACGTAAAGTAAAGTTAAAACAATTTATTTGAACTAACAAATCAAAGACTCTGAAAAATTCACTTAGCCAAATTGGGCGTCGGTCATTCAGTGATCATCGGACGTTAATAATTATTCTGTAAATAAAATATATCCTCACTCTCAAAGGCAATATCGTAATAATTCACAGGTAGAGTAATGTCTTTAGTAAGCGTGCTTAAATATTGTGTAAATAAATTGTGTTGCTAAGTATAACGTAAAAACAAGTAAAGTGAACAACGGAACGTGACTTCTACGTTAAACCTATTTAAATAAACATAAACGGTACAAGGAACAATAAGCCAACCAATAACGACCATATGGAATATAACTTCAACGAAGAAAATAAACGACCGCATCAGCAATACCAATTAAATCAGTGCTCTGGTTTACGTTCACGCGCCTGTTAAATTTATTTCGATTATTAATTCAAAAGGAAGTAAGGTATGAACCACTGGGCAAGATAGAAATTCATTAAATTTGCAACGTAACCTGATACGCGCATATCAAAGAAGGATAAAGTGTGAAACAATAAGCAAGAAACAAAATGACTACAATGATAATCGCAATGATTGCTCAATAAAATAAAAAATATATATACGTTGTATATTATACCCATACCACATAGGATTTACTCATTAATCGTTATCGCAGCTTTGCATAAAATCACTAACAATAATATCCTTGTTTTCCTAATTCCCGTTTGAATTAGATGTTAGACAATGCGCATGCGCAGAATCGCCGCGTTACTCGCAAGGATATAAAACTAGCACTAACCATATTAATATAGTAGAATATGACAATTGCAGCGTTTTTTACAAAAAGAAACCAAAGAGAAAAATAAATAAAGTAACGAAGCTCTATTAACAAATGTAAATTAACGCACGTCCCATTAAATCGATACCGTCCATACGAGATTCTAAAATACATTATAATGTCACTTTCTTCTTCTTCCTTTTTTCTTTTGTAAAAATCGCTTCAGTTGTATCTTTATCTTTTTTTAAATCCATTTTGGTATGACAATAGGCAGGCAATATGTATGTTGGGGACGATCGAATGGTGCCACCAGCAACCATAACACTATTCTACGGTATTGTGCTTACTTAATAATAATAATACGAATTCACGGATGTGAGTATAGTGTGTATAAATATGCGTGTACATATAACGTTAATGTACTCGCGTGTTGTGTTCTTTATGCGTGCTGATTCAGATAAATAGAATATAGCAAATACCTTTAAAGCGACTATAATTGTGCGAGAATACGGAGGGAGAACTGAGAAGACAATTTGTTAAACAATTACGTTACAAGACAAGAGACGATTCGCTAAATGGCACAAAGCGGAGTTTAACCTAAAATTCGACTTGACGTTTTCTTTTTTTTTAACGATTGTTCTACCATTCTTTTCGAATCCCACGCGTCAGTCGTACCAATAAAATTTCACAAATTGTTCACTGCCATAATCGCCCAAGAGATTCCTTACTCGCACTCCCTCGATTTAAATCTTTCTAATAAATGTAATAAAAAAGGTGGTCTAATATTAAATGCTTATTACTAGAATTATTCAGTGTGCGTACATTCACCGATATCTTTTCTTGTGTCGCGTGTTATGAAAAAGAGCATTTATTTTATGCACGTTACAACGCACGTCGTAGCTCGATTGCATTGTCATTTTTATTAGTAGCAAAGAATTCCGTGAATGTAATTATATCTATAAAGCCGTGCCAAAGTGATTCTGGAGAGTGTCCTAATATAGGATCCTAGGTGCAGGACTGGGCCTCTATGGGCTTTTTGTTATTTGCTACCTTTTATACTATATAATAAAAGTACAGTAAATAACAAACGACGGACATGTAAAAGGACTAGTTTTTCTACTAAACAGCTTTGCAAACTACTACAAGGCTTCAGATATTTTAATTACCAAGTAACCTAAACTACGGATTGGCTGCCATCTGCTTGGTTAATGCATAAGGATTATCGCAGGAATTAAACTCGCAATTTCCCCAATATCGTGGTAATTTGAATAACAAGTACCATACATTAAAACTGAAAGTTGAAGTAAATCGAAACACGTGTGAGCGACATAGAAATCTATGGGTAAAAATGTATGATACTTCACTAGTTTCTACATGAAAGACGTGCGATTTCATTTTTCCTTAATATTGCCAATTTTTAGGCACATTCGTATAGAACGTGTGGAAGTATCTTGTTTTTTTTTTCGCCTAAATAAAATTTCGAAATTAATATTTAGGCAGATTCATACTAGCTATCATCAAACAAGTTCATTTTGACAAATCAGAAAGCAACAGAATATTCTTTACGTTACTGATTAAATCTCAAATTTTAGTATTACAATACAGAATTCAAAGTTTGCAAATTTGACAAAATACAAAATTACATTTGAAATTTAAACTTTTCAAAATTCTCATCTCCTTTGTCACTCACTTTCAAAAACAATATTTGGACGTTGATACGCTACCCCTATTACTACTACAATGTAAGCGCAGTATGTTCGAACATAATATTTGTGCTTTCTTTTTTTAAAATGCAGAGTCGTATCAGTTACAAAAATCTAATAGAAATTTTAACAGTATTTCTTGGGCAATAGGCCACTATATACTGTTGTATTTCACTTATTACGGTAAACAGGTCTTGCAAAACCTCTCAGCATGAATAGAGAAACTGTACGACTCTTCGAAATGAAACGGAAGAAACGAAAGACAATCGAAGGAACATATTTAACAATAAATTGTGAGCAAGTGGAACAAACCGCTCACGAAGCTCAATATATCATCGTAGGATAAAATCATGACTATACGAATATTATACAGATAAATATTACACCATATCGCGTCTCAGCATTTTATATATATAAAAAATTGTCTTTGCTTATAGCTAAAATATTACGATGCCTCGGCTATATAAATATATGTTCATATATATATATATTAATTATTATTGTTATTATTATCGTATCGTATTATAATTATTTTCTTTTGTTTTCTTCTTATCAGCGTGTATAATAAATATTTACCATTCACAACACAGAGTGCATAGTACGAAGCTGTAACGTATCTGTTTTAGTCCCCCATCCACGTTAACCCTTATCCAAAATTTTTGTTTCTTTCTTTCTCTCTTGCTATCATTAATCGATCATTACTTGTTTTTGTCCTTTCTTTAAGAAAGCGTTACCGGGACAGGAGAAACCGATCGCAAAAGCTTCTACGTAACAACGCACAACCAATTCTTATACAACCTGCGTGCACCAAATTATCGCGATTCACATTTTTAATTATTCTCTGACAGGAGCGAGCTTTCGTGTTTAATTATTATGCCTTTGTGTTTTAAGCAGTTACTTTCGTATTTTTAATCATAACAGATTCATACCTAACCGTATGGCATAAGTGTCACGTATCAACGGAATGTAATTTATTATACGATGAGTTTGCCTTAAGTATATAATTACAATTTAGAAATCATTTAATCATGGATATTGATCCTAAGATCTGACGCGTGATTTTTCTTGTTGTAGTATCTTTTCCGTTTAAAATCTATTCGCATTAAAAGTTACTCTTGGGGGTGAAGATGGTCCTGTCAGTGAAATGTATCTATGATAAATCCTAAGCACGTATCCACGTTTACATATTAATGACTACGCGTGATTATAATAATGGCGATATAGTATTCCGCATATTTTCAAAATACGAAACATTAACTCTCAGGATGAAAAGTGTATGCTGATTTGTATCTATGCTTTGTTTGCTTTTGACTTTTGAAAACGCGAGGAATACCGCAAAGGCTGGAAGTGGTTACTAATATGAAATTTAAAAATGACTTTTTCTTTCTCCTTCTTGCTTCGTGCACTCTGCTTGTCCTTTAAAACATTGCGTTTATTTCTTATGGTGCTTTATTTTATTTATTTATTTATTTTTTGATAATTTTTAAAAAGAAACAAAAACGCAACGTTTTAGGACTATACTATGTATGTATAATCAATCCAATAATAAAATGTGAAGTCTAGAGGACTCTTTTTCATTGAAATTTATATTAAGATGGCCCCTCGAAAACATATTTTATTCGTGGACGGATTATATACATTTTTTACTCAGTACAGTCGTATCCGATTAAGAGTTCTGATATGACGTTATTCGAAATTTACGAATATTCAAGGCTTTACGTAAAGTCTCTCTGTCATGGCTAATTTTCTCTTTTTCGCACACTTCATCAATTACGTCAATAAGTTTCGCGGCGAATAAACGTGCATAGTCTTCGTAGGAGTAAATTATAACAATCTAAATTCCCAAAGGGAAAAATTGGGCCCTTTATCGCGATGGCGGTTCGATGATAAATTATAAGAATATGAAAAAAGCTTGCTTAAACATGTTTTCTCCAAAAAAAGAAAGCTAAATTCGATTTTTATAGTGCACCATCTTTTCATTTTGTCTTATCCATCCTTGATACGTTTGAAGCGTTCTATGGTATAAAATCAGTTAAATTTAGGTACAAACCAGTGGAGGTTTAAGCTTGGAAATATTTTGAATATAAACAAATTTCTCAGAGCCCAATTAAAATTTTGCGTGTGCTGCATCTAATATTATTTACGCGACAATTAATTTTAATATTTTTTATAAACGTCTAGCCTTTCACCTTTCTAAATTTTGACTATCGCAAATCTACTTCTTACAGATTAATTGCTTAGCGAAATTGTGCTTATGCTTGTCTGAATTTCATTTGGATTCAATTTGATTCATATCGGAATCGGACATTCTGATTTACAAAGAGCAGTGCAAAACTCTAGAATGAAGAGAGTATTGCTTGAACGACTTGGCTATAGATACATATGAGCGTTAATGTATATTGTAACAGGATTCCAAAGAAGCATGCTACATTTGAAAATTGATATTCGAATTTTAGCGACATTTTGTAGTTTGCTCTATTTCACTTGGAAGTATTACTCAGTGTGCTTACGTTATAGTGTAGCAAAGCACTAAAGTGCTATTTCGTACATTGATGTTGCGACATTTATATGTACCAAGCAGGGCAGAACGCATTTCCGACTATAATAATTTTGTATAAATCGTATTGATTTTTCACGTATTGTATGAATGTATGACTTTATGATAAAATTTAAAAACAAAAGAAAGTAATACTTTTAACGTTAGTTGCGCATTATGAGAGAGCAATGTTTATCAATGATCGCATCTAAATTACGTAAATGTCAGTGAATAGTATTTTACGAATTTGTCATGTCCAATTGGTCGATCTAATGATGACTGAAGAGCGTAATACGTTAACCTACAAAAAATCTCACTTTCGACGCCCATGGCCTTAGTGATATCTGTGCATCGTTTTACGTCCCTCCAAAAATCGGACAACCGTCGATTGGCGACTTCGCGATTGTTTGCAAAAATAAGTATAAAAAAATATCTACAATAATCGAAGTAAGATTCACTGGAATGTGCAAGAAATACGAGACACATTCATTAATGTCATGGTGACGGATCTAGTTACCATTTCCATGAATTCCAACAAATAAAATATATTGGAATCCCTAATAAGAGTTTTACAGTCTTACTAACGTTTCGTGTTATCATCTTTTAAATTCCCTTCGATTTTTTTTTTCTTCTTTTCGTTATGGAAGTTTTTCTGAGATAAGCTCAGTCAACGACGGGATTGACCGCCTGTCGAGTTGTCACGACCGTGCGTGGCATCTGCCGTGAGAACTATTTTTTTGAAAAACTTTGTAGTCCCATTTTTTCCTATTCTCGTCTCATTTTCAATCACTCGAGAAACCTAGCAGAGTCTTACAAGTTTCTTTTTTTTTTAGTTTGAACACTTTATATTGCGACTGAAATAATCTCCGTTCGTAACGATCGGTGAAATTTCAAATTCGTGGACAAGGAATTGTAAAACCTCGCAAGTAATTTGCGAAAAGTCTTGTCTCGTTAAATCATCTCTAGCTTTTTCATTCTTCTCGATACTAGAATCACGAATTGCGTACGTACGTGTTCTAGCTGCTTACGTGTTTTGGATGATGTTGTTCCTCCTTGTTTAGTAAGCCTTTGTGATATACTGAGATTACGAAAAGTTTCGTTTAGTCTAACAATCGCTAGAGTCGCCTTGGTTGTATGACGGTGTTGTTGTTCAGTCGTGTAGTCGTTTGATTATTTGAATTTTCATCTTGGGGAATGCGTTCTGTCCTCTCGTCGAAGAATCCTGGATTCAGGATAATGTTTGGCACCAGCTCAATCACCTCCTGCTCCTCCAGCTGCGCTGCAATTCGTGAGCGGAGATTAATTTTCATTGGTCTAGGTCACGAACCATATTGGCTTCTACCCTTTCCCTTTGTCCACTTATCCGCTGGGTGTTTGACGTTAAAAGACCTAATATAAACCTTCGGTAAAGTAAAAGGAAGGAAGCACGAACAACCATGAGGTGTGATTTTTTTCTTTTCTACTATTTTCTTATTAACCCAGATATTCTTTACAAAATATCGATTCGTCGTCACTAACCCTTTCACCCAGCGGATGCATGTGCTAACCTTTGGCCTTACTGCTACCTGGCCAAAGATATTCTAGTAGCACATAACGACATTATCTAGGCCGTAATGCTCTACCTCTATCGTCATACTTGCTATTCATGACACTATTTCTCCATTCGGCATAACAGTTTTTGAATCAACCACCAAAACTTATTAAAATATATCCCATAACAGATTAGGGCGTTTTATCAGAAATCTTTAATCGATAATTGGAACCTGCATTAGAAAACAGTCGGTAATTATTTAATAAGTTTAGTGGTTGCGAATCTATGTATTAATTTAGGGTCCCATACCAAGGATCTATGAAGTGCAGTACCAAGAGTTAAATGATCGTACATAGAAAAACGTTAAAAGTTAAATTTAGTGCCTTATATTTTAAAGCATCTAGTGCGAGAGTTAAGAGAGTAAAATGATTTGTATGATTTTTTGTTGGTTGTTTAATTAGGATACTTTTAATAAGTCTAATCGTTTTGTAAAGCGCTTGCAGCTAGAAAAGATCAAGTGAAAGATAATTGACATTGTATTAGAGTAGCATTAAGTCGATCGAGAGATAGGTGATTATTTTAAGGAAAGCTAGAGATCAGGGCCATAGATAAGTTTAGTGGATAGCAGTGTCGTTGCTGCTGCCAATAAGAGCAACCCACATTCAGAGTACTTCAGTAGAGAGTCAATCGATTGTATAAAGAAAGAGAAAAAAACAATCAATAACAAATTTGTATATTTAGAAAAATATTCGTGACTCCCGGCAGAAGCAACGGCTCCAAAGAGATAGAGTAGAAGCAAAAGCTTTTATATAGAGTTACAAGAAGATGCTTACAGGGTGCCTTGCACTCATGGTACAGAAGGTAGCAAGTCCCTAAACCGAGGATCATTAAGGTCCCCATGACAATGCCTACCGCTGCCACCCATACGCGGGTATCGAAATTCTCCACACCGGCAAGTAGATGCCTGGCGAGTTCTGAAACAATTAGACCGTGTCTATCTTCTTGAAAATATGATCCCTTAGGAATGATCGAATAACTGTATGAGAGCTCGTAAATGAATACATACCTAGCTCCTCGATACTATGATGAGTATGACCTTCGACTTCCACGATCTCGCCAGGTCCGAGTTGATTAGTAGCCCAGACGCGGAATGAGTACGTCGTATTTGGCTCCAAGTGATATACATCTATTTGCCTCTGAAAGTTAAAGTATAGTCGAATTGAAAGGCGTCCAAGTGCATATTTTGATATTGGAATAAGGTATGTTTAGTTTATAGTTGCTTACAGAATTTGGAGGAATATGCGTTGGAATGATGGGCTTCCAGTCTTCGGGTTCCTCATCCGCACTCGGTTTTAGACGATACTCGGCAGTAAAATCTATAATAGGATAGCCGCCCGTCCCGGCTACTTCCCATAAAATATTTGCCAAAATCGTTGATGGCTTCACCCATACGTTGTGCAAAGCCGGAGGTGGTGCTAGAATGAAAATCGTTGCCAATAATTAACTACTAAGAGATTCTATGCGTTACTGATAAGGGTAATCACGACTGTGAAACGTACTTCTGACACGTACGTTGATCCTGGTCTTAACAGCATCTGCATCATTGTCTAAAGTGCAGGAGTAGTTCCCTGCATCATCCCTGCTTACATTGACCAATTCAAAGGATCCATCAAGTTCGACTTTTACTCTCTGAACTTGACCATCTTCCCGGCCTTCACGAACCCACATCACCCCCGAGGACTGACCCGTTGATACAAGTGCATCTTTCTCGGCACAAGCCAAGGTCAGGTTTTGGCCTAAGTCTACATCTACATCACGTACTGGTACTAACGCTAGTACTTTTTGCCATCCTAGAATCACAAAAAATTATACTGTGCATGGACTATGAATATAAAAAGCAATGATCCGTTTCACCTTTAGACTATTCTACTTCAATCTATCTAGTTGGCTGATGTGTCAAAGAAGACCTTGAGACATGCAATTTCCATGTATCATCATATGGTTTTTGTTCTCAGCTACTAATCGGAATACCTAATTGTATGTAAAATTGTATATCTTTAATCTTTAATGTCAGCTTTACTCTGGATCGTAACAAGTCACTGAAGCAAAACTGGTTCAGCATAAAAAGGATAAAAATTACTATCAATCAATATAATGGTATATAAAAACAATCTCAAGTTTCTATAATTATGTATAAATACATAAATTCTCATATGCATAAAATCATAATAATCGTACATCAATGCACTTTGTATCTTTTTATAATAAGTGTATCTTACCTACTCGTTATGTAATACAAATGATACCAGTATTCTGAAAGTAGCAAATTATAATAAGCAGTATTGAAGGAAGACTATATCAGATCCACATAACTATCATCAGATCACATTGTTCTCAACTAGCATGATACAGGTGCACGATTAAACGGAAGTGCTTATATATATACAAAACTGTGTAGCAGTGTGTGTATTAGCAGGGAAACAAACGATTATTCTATTCCGGCTAGAAGAAAAACATTTTATCACGAACGTCATACTAACTCGCTCCAATGTCCAAAACATTAAGGTCCAAAATATAATTTTGCCAATTGACCAATTTAAACGGCTAATCGAAATGATAACGACTTATTCGCAATTGGCATCCGCTTTATTTATTCGGTGCATATCGTGTGACACATGTATATAGCTACCTACTACACTCCCGGTGGCTTATATAAATACAAGAGCATTGATCGGCAGGTGTATACGCCTCACGTAAAATATTCGATTTTCTTACCTGCCAGTAAAAGTAGCAGTAACGCAGCCCCGTGCCCAACCATTCTCCCATATTAGGCAGTCGCGACATACACGCGAAAACGTTATTAAACCTTTGCAGGCGACTTCATTTCCCTGTCAACGAATAGAACGTCACTTCTCAGCGTCGCCTGTCAAAAGCATCACGCCTTCGGGAATACCACCCGACCGTCGCACTTTATTGAATCGATCAAAGAGCCCTCTACCGTAATTCCGACCAACTGCGAGATCAACACGTGTTACCAAATGATTCCCTGAAAAATACCTAGCATTAGAACAAAAAAAAGTGAAGCTTAAAAAATCCCAGAGGTTAATTAGCTATCATAAATTGGGAAATGTCAGGATAACTGAAGGTATTGTAATTGAAAATAAATATGGTGAACATTCGTGTGAATGATACTACTTCAAGTTTACATTTACAAACGTTTCTAAATATTTTTCTGAATCATATTTGCTTGTATTATTAAAAATTTGGATCTGTCTTACTTCGCTGTAATTTTTCTTGCGTATGTTGCTATGCATGACGGTTTTGAGGTCGCCATTACGAATTGTCAATAGGGTAGGAATCTTTTCTATCAACGGAATCAAGCAAGCTCAAGATCCTGATCAGAAATAACCAGAGAAAACTGACGGCAGTTGCGGATTGGATAATTGGTGCAGTTTGTGTGAGACAGTTGTGTATATACAAGGGGAGCAAAAAGTGACTAGCATCACGGACGCATCAAGAAATTGGTACGTAGATTGTACTCGAAACAGAAGGCGCCATAATGATCGATCCACTGCTCCTATCAATTTAACCGACATCTAAACCTTGCATCCTACTAGAAACGTTATTTTTCTCTTTATCAATAATATGTTCTTTGAAAAGCGTTTGAGTAGGATTAATTTTCACATATGTATGCAAGACGTCACGCATATGTTTTATACATACGATAAAGCGTTTTATATCCTGGTTACCTTATCAAGCCAGGATGAAGAAAGAAACGACAGCCTTCGTTCTTCATTTGTAGAAAAGTTATTGAAAAGTATAAAATAAATCGGTCGAGATATTATTCGAATTATTAACGACGATCTTCAAGTTTATTGAAGATCTTATCATTAATGTTATACTGATTGTATTTTTTGCCATGCTTATGATAAATTATTAATCCTTAGGCTTAGGATTTTAGTAAATATCAAGTTTAATTTTCTTTATAATAAAAATGTCTACTATTTTAAGTATTACCTTTTATGATTTACGATAAATTATAAGGTTTTGACACAAGGCCTTTATAAGGTTTTATCAGTCCTTTTATGTATACCATTCATATTTTCTCTGATCATTTGGAATTCTTTTAACATTTCTTGCTTGACTCAAAGAATGTGCGATACAATACATCCACCTATTATAATGTCTGTGACGTGTCTATTTGTTAGAAAATATGTAATAAATTGTTAAGTACTCGTATCTTTTCCAGTTTTTCGTAAAGTGTTCGGTATACATACTCTGAATTTCTGGCATATATTACCTAATTTCAAGAAGTCATTTTTCGATGACTCATGTTGGTAAAGCGTCTGTCAAAAAAAAACCAATCCTATCTGTATGACGAAGCGTGAACTTGTATCACAATTTTCCAGGCGAGCTAAAAACTAGATGTAAATTTTATCGATTTCACTCTGTTCCGATTGTCCGTTGATTTAACGCGTTTTTGATCGCTCCGCTTCGTCGTTTCGCAACGACTGTCAATTAATTATTCGTTTCCAGAAATTTTGATTATACGCAAGCCAAGAGATGTACGTAATTGTATTATAACTTCTATTGATCACGTAAAAACACTCAAGATTAATCACACTAGAACAGTACGAATCGTTGCTACACTTATAAAGGAAACCTCAAAACCAATAATAGCTGCTGCAAAAAATTGTCTTATGGCAACTTTAATAAAATCAACTATGCACAACGGAGAGATCACGAATAAAATTGTATGCATATAAAATATTCTTTAGTTAAGTTTTCTCACTGGACTTCTACCTCGAGCCGCATTCTAAACCCAACTATGACTCTGTCAACAAGCTATATATGTAGTTATAGAGATAACTAGTGTCAAAAGAAACCAGCTATCTAGCCGAGAAAACTAGTACAAACGAAAACGATCCGGACTCGCATAACACGTGAACTCAATATTGAAAATTAAATTCTGAAAGGTTCCCGCGTCAATACGTCTAACAAATAGTTACGTTGACTCCGCGTGACGTTGTAGCACGGCTCGATGAATAAATAAATTACCGAGGTGTGCTCTCGCCCAGTCCTGCTGCGTTCCCTCGGCCAAGAATTCAACAGCCTTGACGTCATGCAAGGTTCTCTTCGTCTGAATGACGTAAGAGGTGACGTCAGTAGACTGATCAATTGGCGCAAAAATGGGTTTACCTGGCATGCTTATTCGAATATCAACAAACTATGTATGTGATATATACTGTATTCTCCGTATGATGACTGGCGTAATGGATTTTGGCTCATTCTCAACTTTCTGTCGTTAACGAAATACTCTCTGTCTTCCCTGTCACACACATACCCACTTTATCTTCGTTTTTCTCATTCTTAGTGCGTTCATAGAACACATGACGTTTTGAAGTACGGTTTTGTTCTTCTGTACGACGATGATAAAGAAGCGTCACCTGTCATGTGAAATAACGATTACGTCTATGGGTTATAGGTACAAATTTTTATGAGATACAAATGACGTGACGCGTGCTTTGAATATAGAATACATCATTTGTTATTGATATACGGATGCACAACTATAAATCTAATTTACGTGACTATCAGTGAATTTTTGACAATAGCTGCATGATGAGGTCCCCTTGGAGACATATTTTTCAGCGCTCACACAACGATCTAACAAAGCCAGTGGTTGAATGTTTTTTCACAGAGTGGCATTCGAGTCTTGTGAATCTTTTTGTTGTAAAGGAGTGCACAGACGTTGTTTGCCTTCCCACTGAACGAATTGGAGTTACATGTTTCGTGGGATATTCCTAATTAACGCGTGGGGTAACTAGCAGTAGTGGCCCACATGTCCGATCGTTTATTTCGTGTCGACGAGAAATAGGTGGAGAACGTAACCTAATTACATTGGCGTACCTACCGATGCGGTCCCATATAGTTTGCCTTTATGGCTAGATTAACTGGAAAATTTATACGGATTTCGAAACGCCTGGTAAAATAACATAGAATCGAACACTACAATATGACCCGGGAAATCCTATCAGAGATAAACGACCCACGTGATATAAATTACATGAAAACCGAAGCACCATCGACAGGTAAAGGAAAAAGTGAATATATAAATTGCCTTTAAAAATTATTATCCCAGTACCGTTTTTCAGTTTTATATTCGGATGATTGAATTTTACATTTATATAGATTTCGCGTGGGCTGTCAACTCGTTAAATTATAGTAAAGGTTGACCTTCCAGCACAAGAGGTTACCACCGTAACAAAAGATCTCATCTCACGGTTGACATTTCAACGTACTGCTTCCAGTTGCATGATCCTTGCAAATTGACCCTGACGATTTTATACACATTGCAAGACCAAACAAGATAATCCCACCTGGAGATCAACTCGAGTCTCGTTTACAAGCAGCAATTTCTTTAGGAACTACTGAATCGCATGTCATCTTGTCATGCTCTCCTGATGTAGACAACGACGTCACAATACCACGCCGCGCCATTTCTAATAACATTCTGCAGTCACTTCTTTGTTGGAATGCCTGGCCTTGTTTGGGAACACGCGATCGAGTTCTCATCCCTGTATTTCGCCCAAGGTGAAGAAGCGAAATAACGAGAGCTATATATGTACATATATACTCTCAGCACACTGAAGTGGATTGCGCTTTTTATTATATCTCAGGGGAAGTAAAGAAGAGTTGAACAAAAATTCGTGGGAATTTTTGGGTGAGCTTGTACCTTAATATTTGGGCCGTGAGGCACAGGCAGAAATGGGATATCAACTCGGAGGGAGAAACTTCGACCCGTACTCTTGAAATGTCAAAGGTTACCGCGCAGGACATTCGCTTGTTTCGCATCAACCCTCCTAGGAAAATTAGAGGCATCGTTATTGTTACATTGCTGTGAAAATAATTATTTCTACTTTCATACCAGTCTTCATAGAAAACATCAGTTTTCGTTGTACCTTTAAAGGCATCGTTCCATGTCGAACGGATTAGTCGTATAAGACAGATTATTCGGGAAATTAAATCCCTCATTGGTCAGATTCAATGCGCCATCTGGTTTTCCAGGTTATACATCTTGTACGACGAGTTTGTTCGACGTTGGAAGGTAATTTTTTTTCTTAATCATACTTTTCTTTATTTTTGGTGATTTTCAAAAAATAACTGTTTACCCATTGACGAAGGATTGATTCGCTATATGTATTGAATTCTTTTGTACGCGTAACTGTGAACAAGAAAGTCCTCACGAGTCTACTGGATTTTTTGGTCTAACTATACGCTAATGTAGTAGCTATACCAGGGTAGGACGTAGTGGAAATAATGAGCAGGTTTACTTTATATCCTCCAGACTTGTCCGTGACCCCAGACATCCTGGCGTGCTGATAAAATATATAAGCTGTATGAGACGTATCGTCAGACATGCTATATATACTGTTATAAAGCATTATGCAATGTTAAGAGCATTTATACTATATAGGGAATGCATAATAGCTATTGCTGGAGTCCGTAGAAAAATGGCGTTGCAAGTAAAAGTGTAATATATGATTTATGTATATCATATATACTATAGAATAATTTATGAAAAATTTGCATTTTCAAATCAGTCGAGCTTCTAATATTTGATTTAATTTGACGAACGGCTGTACATTTTTCGAAGAATAGTGAATTCCTGTTACGATAATTGGTATTCAGAACGTATACTCTTCCGTTAAGAGCTGCCGCTTTAAAATCCATTACGATGATAAAGAGTTCCTATACAGAAAATCGGCCACGTTTGCAATTCTGGAGAGTGTTGCAAATTGTGTGTGCTATATGTGAATTGGTAATTTTGACACATTTGCTAAATATATTTGATTTATAAATAATATAAAACGTGAACTGGCAGTCTGTTACGGTTAGCTGACAAGTATCAGGGTCTTTACATGCGCGCATAAAAATTTGAGATTTAGTAAGATAAAGAATTTTATAACCTGAAAGACTTATTATGGTATTCTAATGTGATGTTTTTTTTACGTATTATCAATTTTCAATTTAGTAGAATCAAGCAAATACTAGCCGACACAAAACCTCTATATTATTCTATGGTCTTGGAGTAAAACTTTGGAAATGGCCAATGACGCAATTTTGAGCGAGTTTTGTTGCTTTGACGTGGGAAAAGAAGAAATTCACGTTGAGTTCATGGTGATACCAAAAAAAAAAGAAAGGATAAAACGTGTCACGTGACAAATGAAATTTTCTGAAGCTTGATTCCTTCGGGACTATCATCTGTGTCAAAAATTGAATGAATTATCTGTATTAAGTATTATAAAAAATTCTTGTCTATCTTTTACGAAAAAAAAAGAGGAAAATTTTGATTAACCATAAAATGCAAAATGGCAAGATTTCCGCGACCCCGCTGGATAAGAATCTTGAGTGTATCAGCTGTTGAAAATTCTTGCAGATATTCTATGCCCTTGGGAAAAATTTGGTCCAGACTCGCATCCTGCGAATGTCCACCGCCAAAGAATTCACGTGATGCAAAATGTCCTCCACCTGCATCTTCACCTTTAGAGGATCCTTGTTCGAAGACTTGTCCACCGCATGAACAAACACTACCTCCAGCTCCTTGTCCTTGCCCAGAACCTACGGATTGCGGGTCAAATGGTAAATTTAAAAAAGATTGCCTATTAATAACGAAAAATTCCAATTAAAAATGTCATGAATTATTTTTGAATTTTGAAACTAGATCAATCATCCCACGTGAGGCTATGGCGAATTATTACACTGTTGGCACTGCCAGTGATACTGTTAATGTCATCCCAGGTGTATCTGAAGCAACAGGAGGAAATGACAGAACCAAGACCAGAATATATACCATATGAGTACATGTACCGGCGCACAAAGGTACAATGTTCCAGACAAAGAAGAGCGTATAAGATTTATTTAAGATTTTTCTATACCGTTTAGTCATATCCATGGGGCGACGGGAACCATACATTATTCCATAATCCTCGTTTGAACGCCGTACCGCCAGATGGATATGAAGTTGAAGATCCATACGCGAGCAAACAGAAGAATAAGAGTAATTAAATATTTTGAATAAATTTATTAAATACGGAAGCGATGACAGGCAATGGTTAAATAAAGTTTTGCTCGTTCTGAATACACATATATTGATATGCCGGAAGGATTGTGTCTTCTTTACTTGTTTATTCCGCCATTTTGTCTGGAAAATAGATTTAGCTTTATGTGAGTCATCGATCGAATAAGAACTACCGGACGAGCACTTCCTGCACTTCTCAAAGGCACGTTATTACCGGTTGCCATTGCTATTCTATTGATGTTATTAATAGTCTATATCGAGTCGTTTCTCCAAGAGGCTTTGCTGTTCTGTTTACATTGCTGGGTAGCCGTTTTAGAATTGTTTTTGAAATTCACATCCTGACGTTTTTTTCACTTATTATACAATGTAGCTAAATTAACGCAATTACTTATAATGCATTATTTATACGTTTAAAATACAAAGGGTGCCAACATAATTATATACAGGACTTTATCGATTCTGACAACCTGTCAGCACTACGTTCCAAGTTATCAACAGGTTACAGATCAATCTATAAACCAGAGCGTTTTTTTCCTGAGTGAATACACGTCCTAAACTATAATATAATATAATATAATATAATATAATAACCCGCGAAAAATAGATTACAAAATCTAATATTACTACAGAATTATACATATACTGAGAGTATATACATATAATTTACAGGAATATATATTTTTTAAATTTAAAAATGCGCCAGAAAAGATACTATTTACAAATAATATTTTAGATATTGAAAATTGAAAAAAAATTCATATCCAACAATCTTCTATATAGACTGATCTCCAATCTAAATTTGACTATTGAGTTTCCTCATAAAATTCCCAGTGAAATTTTGATTCCCTCAATTCCCCTGGATCGATCAGGGGATCCATGCTCTCACCTGGCCAGAACCCCTAGGAGCTTCTTGGTAGCAGAACTCTAGTCTCCTCCGGTAGTGGTGCTATCCATGTTGTGGCGCAGCTGGTCTCGCGTTCTACCTCAGGATTGGGGGTCGATCAATAGAAGGCGGTTGTCCGGTTCGCCGGGTCGGGGGCGGATGATTTGCACTCCTTTGCTTCCTTCCAGCAACGCGGGTTGGTAGATCCGACACACGCGCTTTCACAGACGCGATCCAAGCGCGTTACCTGATAGGAACAAAACGGGGACAGTTTATTAGAAGGTAGCTCCCGTTTAGAAATTCTATAGTGAGCTATAAAAGAGGGCTGAAGAATCTTTTACAAAAGAGATTTACATCAATCTTCATTAATCATGAAGTGAATCTTTCAGTTTACTTATCTCGAGTATGTTTCAAGGATCACCCACTCATTAAACTGTGAATGATTGCGAGATAAGACGACTAATAATGTACTAATTGTTATTCGTGAGTGACAAGTGTGAGGAGTGAGCAAGTTCGAATTGCTGTGCGATAGTGAATGCTATCGGATTATGAATAATTTTATGTATAAAGGATATTTTTATTTTTTTATTTTTTCTTAAACAGTGATGTACGGGTTAGATCTGACGATCGAATGGATTTCCTTTGCAAGAGATTGGCGAAGCTGTTATAATGCCTGAGAGACTTCTTGAAGATGTACGAGATGGATTCATTCTTTGAATTGTCTTAAGTATCTGTTGTGGTCGTCCTTGGAATTTGGATGCTGCGCGTTTCGTCAAGCCTGGTCTTGGACATTGAAAAGATTTACATATAGTAAGTAAACAATCAATGACACTTAACTTAAAAATATCGTAGTTGTTACATGAGTTTTGAGAGATGAAATTTTATGTATGTACAAAACAGCGTAGTTCATAGCTGACAGAATTGAGAAGAGATCAAAAAGATATCACTGAACCCGTTCAAGAATACCAAAAAACGCGGCAAAATCATTTTCGCAAAGTTTTGCATATATTTTCTAGCATCCGTTAAATAAAATAGCTAGCAAGTTATCAACTGGTTGTCACTGACCATTCGTCTTAAACTATTAGTCTATATTCGGGTCATTTCAAATTTCTGCAAAAACACCAAACTGAAAAGGTTTATAAGTCAGTCATTAATAAAAATTGTTTAGAAAATTGCGTGGACTACTACTTGAATAATTTTGTTATGTCCACATAATAATAATAATATTACAGCTGTCCTATTAACAGAGTCTACATTTAAAATTGGTTACAATTAGAAATTATTCTAGCAAAATCTAGTTTCGTTGGTCTATCTGACAAGAATATGGACTGATATTTTTTATAAAAATAGAAATCAGACAATTGCGTATTTCCAAGGATGAATTAGAGACATTAGTCATTAGTTCGCACGCACCCTAATTTTTGATTGCAATGTAAAACTTGTAACTAGGGCACGTAGAAGGTTTCTGGCTAGGTTTAACCTGAGAGGGTATTCTATTATACGTTAACACAAGGAATTGGCACTTGGTGTGATTCCACGTAGGTGATGACGAGGCAGCCAAGTTCGTATGTGTAGTTTGGCCAGTTGACGGAGAGGGTCACTATCCTTGATTACGTATAACCATAAATGTGTACGTCAATTAGTTATTAATCAAGTCATTCTACTTAATTGCGTTTGAAGTCACGTGTATTCTGGCACCTCGAATCTGCGAAAAGATAGATCATAATCCTTTCCTAATACTTTTATTTATAATGAGAGTTTAATTTATTTTTCAGAGATGTTTGGGTGATGAAAAGCTATTGGCGACAAGATGTTAATAAAGGAATACCGAATACCACTGCCTCTTACGGTAGAAGAGTACAAGATTGCTCAGCTGTATATGATAGCGGTAATAATGATTTTTATAAATCACATTTTTACATAATTTTAATGCTTACTTAAAGTTACGATATATTTCTTTCTTTTGTTGGTTCACAGAAAAAATCGAGGGAAGAGAGCAAAGGCGTGGGCAGTGGTGTTGAGATTATCGTTAACGAACCGTACAATGATGGTCCTGGGGGAAATGGACAGTATACACATAAAATCTATCACGTAGGAAGCCATCTTCCAGGATGGTTCAAGAGTCTACTTCCGAAATCAGCTCTCACGGTGAAGGAGGAAGCCTGGAACGCTTATCCTTATACTAAAACAAGATACACCTGTCCCTTCGTGGAGAAGTTCTTTATAGAGATCGAGACTTACTATTATCCTGATAATGGGCATCAGGAAAATGTTTTTAAGTTGAGCGGAAGTGACCTCAGAAATCGGGTTGTAGGTATGTCAGCGATAAATCTGTTATTGTATCAAAGACTATGAGTAATACTTGCTTCCCAGCAAACGCAAATCGACCACAGGAATGTCGCAGATAAGTCTGTTATCTATGTAAAAGTAGCATAGAGGCTCCAAGTGGAAGTGCAGAAACTTTAAAGAGTTTTTTTGAACATTACGATGCAACTTCGCGACTTTCCTGCGATTTACTTGCGTGTTGCTGAGATATGCTGATTTCAAGCTGTACATTTTTTATTAACGTTTACAGTATATATTTTTTGTAATTTCGCAATGGGAACAAATTTCAAATATGTTAGAAACGTTGCATAATTGCTGTGAAATGACATTCCTTTGCATATTCTAATCGCACCCCACATTTCTTTTGCTGATTGCCATACATATATTATGACTTCACAAATTGTAACTTTTTCTAACATCGCAGATATTCCAGCGAAGTAGGAAGTCTTGTGGGTTTACATAGTTCCTAAAATAGATGCGTATAAATATACAACAGCTTATGTGAGCCGGGAAGTAGAATGCATGGATTACTAAATGTATGAAGACAGTCAATCTTCTTATCAAAGATTTACATGCTGCAAATCTATTCCAAGGATTGCATAATGAATTTATTATTATGTTTTTCTTATTATCTGAAGATATCATTGACGTGGTGAAGGATCAATTATATGGAGCGGATTACGTGAAAGAGGAAGATCCTAAAGTGTACGTTTCAGAAAAAACAGGACGAGGACCTCTTACCGAATCATGGCTGGAAGATTATTGGGGAGAAGTCAAGGTATAAATAAGTTTGAGTTTAATTATTTATCCAATGTAAGGTATGTTTTTGGAACCTTCAACTCACTAGGGAAAGCCCCAACCAACGTCTTCGGGAAAGTCCCTGATGTGCGCTTACAAACTATGTCGGGTGGAATTTCGTTACTGGGGCATGCAGACAAAATTGGAAAAGTTCATTCACGACATAGGTTAGTATATGTTCATAAATAATTATAATTATATATTAAAGCTTCCACAACTATTACAATGTCAATTTTAGCATTGCGAAAAATGATGCTACGTGCACATCGTCAAGCATGGGCGTGGCAGGACGAGTGGAATGGTTTGACCATGGAGGACATAAGAGAAATAGAGAGACAGACCCAACTTGCTCTTCAGAGGAAGATGGGGTTTAGTGAATCCGCCGAGGATATAGCAGATGGCGAAGAGCCAGCAGTAACAACAAACGCAGCTATGACTCCTCAGGATTCTGACGTAGCCAAGACATTAGCAGCTACCCTGGGCAGTATCGAAAAGAACGAAGATCCCCAAAGTCCACCGTCCTTAAGAAAACCATCCGATATACCGATAATTAATACAGCCGTGAGTTCCGAGGGTGAACTTAGTCCGGAAGACTCGCCCACTGAGTTATCCGCCCCAAGGTTAAATCCAATTTCTAATTTCAGACTAACTAATCGAACGCTATAGAATGAATTTCGTTATTCATTGTTTTGGCGGACGAATTTTTTTTTAGGAGCGTGGAAGAAAAATCAGACGGTAAAAAGGCGTGGAAGCGTAGCAATCTGTCTTTACATTCGCCAAGTTCAGCGAAGAGTTTTGAGATTCAAATAGCGAACTTACGGATGGAAAGTATCGTGAGAGAATCGGAATCCGGCAGCGAAGATGAGTTCTTCGACTGCCAAGGTAAATTCGACGCTCGTACCCTTTACGGGAAGCATGGCTATGATTACATATTTGATAGACTAGGAGTAAGAATTTGATCGAGCATTTTATCGTACCATAATTGAATGATAGCTAGGCAACACTGATACTTGCGGTACGCGTTAGTTTTATTATCAAGTCGTGCCACATGTCGGTTATTCAATTCCTGATATTATTCAATAAATTAATGATACTTTTTAAGAGTATCTTCCGATTGCATTTTTGAGAAACTGTCGCGTCCCGGAAGAATTGCATAATCGATATAAGCAAATAACATAGCACGAGCTAGCCTTGACAGTTTCTGTTTTTTTATGTGTACTCTCTCTTTGTTCTGTCGCACTCCGATACCGCAGCTGGGTTCATTATACCTACTATACGCAAAGGTAGGCGACGTAGGTAATGAAAATAGCTTTATATTAAAACAATCGCTTCAAATACTTTGAATACCTAACGACGAGTAGCCACGTATAATAGGTTAACAATATAAAGTACAACTTCGAGTAAAAAATAATCTTGTGGTGGAATTATGAAAGAGGGCAGCATTGAAGAGACACACTGTTAATTAATATAGGAGTTGAGCAAGAAAACGTGAAGCCCTTCGATGAGAACGGATGCTTCGGAAATTTGTTCTTTCTTTCTCTGCTAAACAATAATTTAATGCTTTAGATCGTTTGGAATTGAATTCAAGATAGAAGCGGAGGTTTATGCGTACAGTCGGGAACTTCACTAGATTCCTCGGAGTCGAGCATGATTATTTATTAGACATTCGCAAAAGCATGTGCCAGCATGGCTATATTATATTTGACCGATAGTGTCGTACAAGATGTTGGAATTTTACATGGAGAATTGAAGTATTTGAGGATTTGAAATTGAATTAGTATAATTAATCCAAATACGTGTGTACGCATACAGAATTAATCCAACGTGAGTAATACTTGGTTTAATCGTTAAAAAAATATTTCACAATCATTGTTTGTTTTTTAATTAAAAAAAAATAAGAATTTTTCGATACATTGATTAGCACTTGAACAGTCGGGCTTTAATGAAATTATAATCAGGACTCTGCAGTCTGCGATGAATTCTCAAAGTTCATCCAAATAAATTAGATGATGCACTAGCAAGTTGACGTTTCTGATTATACAGAGGACTTTGGAGATAACTCGGCATTAGCTAAATGGAGTTCTTTGGATCTTCTAGCTGAAGAGGAGGATACCGCATCTCCAACGGCATCCCCGGCTAATAAGCAAGGTAATGATAGTTATGAAATAATTAATGAATTATCAAAAAAAGATTTAGACAATGCTCTCTTTTATAATCTTCAAGATTCCTTTGTGTTTACAGAAGATACCATATTTTCGTCTTCGTACCTGCAACGTGTGGCCAGTGAACGGAGTAGCAAGAGGCTAACTATTCATACATCAGCCAGCATTGATGTTTCTTGTCCAGCATCTCCTCAGCATTCACCGACGCATCAGCCCTGCAGGACTACTGTTCTACTTATAGTGCTACACGCTGGCAGCGTTCTAGGTATTAGACTCATTAGATTATTTATAATATGAATTTTAGATTAACTTCTTTTTATATGAGAGTAATTTTCAGATGCTAACGTCGACTTGACTGCTAAAAAATCTGACATTACAACGTTCAAAGGAGCATTTGAGTGTGTTATGAGACAACATTATCCTAGTATGGTTGGACATATTGCAATCAAGTTTGTTTCCTGTCCCTCAATATGTACGGAAGGTCTTGGTATTTTATCAAGGTAGAAACAAAAAATTTTTCTTAAGAATTCTGTGTTTTTCATCTATATGTTGGAATGCTATTATTTTTTATTGCAGCTTGAGTCCATACAGCTTTGACGTATCTCCATCGTGCATGGATACTCCGCAAGTGACTCACGATACAATTCCAATTGGTGCAATTCCATTGCTTGCAAGTTCCACGCCTGATTATCAGGATTCAGTTTCGCGGGTGGTTAATGGCGCCAATCAGGTTTATCACGAGTTTATTAAGAGTGAGGAGGGTCGTGGTTTTACTGGGCAGATTTGTTTTGTCAGTGATTCGGTAGGTTCCATTTTGGCCTACGATGCTTTGTGCAGATCAGCCCAATATCAATCTAGGAATGACAGTGAGAATAGTATTTTGGAGAATGACAATCAAGGAATGGACAACAATGGTGGGAACGAAGATGGCAGACATTTGTCAGCTCCGTCACCTAGGAGACGATCCTCGTCAACGAGGTATACCATCGAGCAGTTTGTGTCATTCTCAAGTCACCGACTGACATAGAAAAATCATTGTTTTCAGCGATTTTTCTCATCAGTGTAAATTGGAATTTGAAGTGGGCGAATTCTTCATGTTCGGCAGCCCGTTAGCACTTGTACTGGCATATAGAAAAATTTCATCTGCGGGAGAGAAGAACAGTATTATACCGAGGCCAATGGCTAATCAAGTTTATAATTTGTTTCATCCAACAGATCCAGTAGCTGCGAGATTAGAACCGTTAATTTCCGCTAGATTTTCACTTCTGCCGCCGGTTAATGTTGCTCGATACCAGAAGTATCCGCTTGGGAATGGACAGCCGTATCACTTACGTAAGTATCAATGGCTTCAAGACTTTTTTGCCTATTGTAAAAACTTGATAATTTACAGTCGAAACGATACAGACGAATCCACAATTATTCTATGATGGATTGAACGTTCCTAATACGCCTTTACCACATCTGAGAAGGCTATCTGATATATCTATCCAGAGCGTCATGTCTGGAATTAACGATAATGTTCCTTTGCAGGCTGTATCTGCGTGTAAGTATAGATACAATTTATTTCAATAGAAGAATTAATTATAAGCTGGATATGTACAATATTCTGTATGCAGTGACGCAAAAGTGGTGGGGCAATAAGAGAATGGACTACGCCCTATACTGCCCGGAAGGGCTTGCCAATTTTCCAACGAATGCTCTGCCTCATCTGTTCCATGCTAGCTATTGGGAATCTTCGGATGTCATTGCATTTATATTAAGACAACTCGGCAGGTTTGATCTTCCGATGCTTGGCAACGAAGAAAAAGAGCTCGCGTTCTTCCGTCCAGGTCAGCCGAGAGAGAAGTGGAATAAAAAACGTACTTCTGTAAAGTTGAAGGTACAAGCTAAATATGTTGTTGCCACATAGACAGAGAACTAAAGTTCTTTTTATATTTAATTATTAGAGATTCTTATTTCATCCGCAGAATGTCGCTGCTAATCATAGAGCCAATGACGTTATTGTCAGAGAGGGTGCTGCGCAAATTTTAATTGCCAGATTTATGTACGGGCCAATAGATATGATAGCTTTGACGGGTACGATGGCCAATGAATTAATAAAAGATGTAATACCTAATTCTCTATAATACGCATATACTTTTGTCATGTTTTACTTTTAGGTGAAAAAGTTGATATACACGTCATGAAAGATGCTCCAGCTGGTGAATGGTCGTTCCTATCTACTGAAGTGACTGATAAAACTGGAAGAGTTACCTATCGGATTCCTGAGGAAAAAGCCCTTGGCTATGGAATTTATCCTGTTAAGATGGTCGTGAGGTAAACCGACCTGCCTTAAGGATTAACAAACTCATCTAACAATTTCATTGGCGCATAAAAATAAATGAGATCCATCAACTTTCAGAGGTGATCATACATCTGTCGATTTTTTTATGGCTGTGATACCACCGAGGACAGAATGCGTTGTCTTTAGTATTGATGGCTCCTTTACTGCCAGTATGTCTGTTACTGGACGAGATCCTAAAGTAAGAGCTGGTGCCGTCGATGTAGTAAGGTATTATATGTTTCCTTATTACTTTAATATCAATCAATCGTACTTTTATGATACGCAATCTTTATATTTCTACAAACAGGCATTGGCAAGAGCTGGGTTATCTGATCATCTACATAACCGGTCGACCGGACATGCAACAACAAAAAGTTGTGTCGTGGCTCTCACAACACAATTTTCCTCACGGTCTTGTATCCTTTGCAGACGGTCTCTCGACTGATCCTCTAGGTCATAAAGCTGCATACTTAAATAATCTCATACGGGTAAGACAACAAAGTTTTAACTTGTTCCTACGATATTCTAATTGATGTAATAATTTTATCACTAATAGGAACATGGCGTAATAATTCATCATGCCTATGGAAGTAGTAAGGACATCAGCGTCTACACGGCTATAAATTTAAGGCCGAATCAAATATTTATCGTGGGCAAAGTTCCGAAGAAGCAACACGCTCTAGCTACAGTGCTTCTCGAAGGCTATGCAGCTCATTTAAATACCCTGCAAGCACACGGTGGCTCAAGACCAGCCCAGGGCAATGCTCGCATGGTCATTCCTAGGGGACAATTTGGTTTACCCGGACAAAACGCTTCTCTACGTCGTAGAAGGTAAGTCCACGTATCCCCTGTCAAAAATATACAATACTCCAGAGAGCATCAAGGTAATAATTATCTGGTGTATTAACGTAAACGCAAAAAGTGTCCGTGGAGCCAAGTGAAAATTATTATCTACCGTACTCTTATCTCCCTTGCCCATTCAAAGAGAACAAATCTGTACATCTATGGGATATTAGAAGAGAAATGAAATCATCAATATCAATGCTCATAGTCCAGCCAAAGTCTAGCTATTAAGTACTGTACTAAATGTAGAGGTCGAAGGTAAGGTTTGCAAGCGATATGGACTAGCAAATTGTTTAAGGCCATGGCTAATATCATCGTTTCGAAAGAGATACGGGGGCACTGAGGAGGGTGTACCAGTGACTGTAAACTGCCGGTGAACAGGGGATAATAAGGAGTAGACCTTTTGCCAGTCTATACCGTTTGGATCTTTGGACTCGCAGAAAAAACTGTGTGCAGTTCCCAGTGTGTGTGTGGGTGTGTGTGAATACGAGCCCTGGCTCTGTTCCAGTAACGACACTGCAGTCAACTCACCGGCACGCAACAGCGTGTACTTAAAGCGGAAAGTCTACCTTAGTCACATCTAACACACGCCTATTATCTACCTACAATTAACTTACTCACATTGGTAACTATCTATATCCTGTCTTTCATCCCCTAGTCTCGCTAATTCCACGCTGAGTTAACAGGCAGAAAGATTGTCTCTTAGAAGATAAAGTTTTGAGAACTACTTGGGCAAATGTTCTATGGCTACTTATGGACACGTCTGTACATACAAATGAAATCATTGATTATATTAATTGCACACAAATTTCTATTGGTAAGCACTGAGATGCATGCACTGACAATGAGACTGTACCTTTCTGTCTTTAATGCGCTATCTATTATTTTTATTCCCCGCTCTTTATTGTTATTATTATTCGTAGACTGAGAGATTCATTTAGGATGTCATTCTGAAGCTTATCAGGTTCTTGGTTCCAGGTACCTGCTATGAGGATATGTCGCGTTGTGCAGCGTAGCTAATATTTCGTCCCGGCAACAGCTATCCTGATTTATCGTTTAAACTGTCAGCCCATATATATGTTCAGGATTTGTGGTTAATACCGCTATGAATGTCTAGGCAAGAGACTAGATTTTGTTCGTTCCATCCTGAAACGAAAGATGGTCTCACTTTAGTGAGCAAGGTAAACTGGGACCCATCGTCGTTGTTCAAAATTCTTTAGATGAATGTTCAGTGTATTAACGACTTAAGCGCTGGATCCACCACCGGCATTCATAATACATTGTATCAAGTTCATCTTAAATATCTGAATGACAAGATATATTCTTGTCATAACTTTTCTTGTTTATACATCAATAGTTCTCGCAGTCTACATGGTTATTATATTCTCAGAGATCATTGATCCCAGTCGATTTGCCTATTTTTAAATACGTTTGTACAGTTCGGTATCAGAGAGTTTTTTATACAGGAATCTCTTGCGTTAAGTACGGTCTTGTACATTTGCTTTTGTAATATCTATTCCTGGTGCTGTAATAAGCTTTCATATGAAATCCCATGTATGTACTTATTAATCTTAGTCTATATTGCAATAGTATAGCGGTACCAATGAGTTATTCAAGTTCGGTGGTAGGTCGAGTTTTTCTTTTAATATTAGTTGTACAGAAAAATACGATAGCACGATTTAAAGTGTTCTAGACTGCAACGATGTGACTACACGATGCACGATGATAGATGTGAATGCAGACTCAACAACACCACAACTCGCGGACATACTGTGCTCTGATGACTAAGAAACGATATAGACAATATAATAGGAATCAGTCTCTGCCGGTTATATACAATTAGAATTTTTTAATTTGTTTATAACTGTTTTTATTGATTAATCATAATTACTTTGATAGATTTTTAGAGGTTTGTGTCGTTTCTTAGACGTCGTCATCTACTGGACGTTCCAAGAGTAAATGATATAATTATTTGACAGCGAATGATATTCTTTTTAATAATATAAGTAAAATGTAATCTTGGAACGTGCTTGGAACATCACAAAAATTATTAATGTCATTTTATCCAAATCCGTCCAGATACAACGGCTGTTAAACTATTAATTAGTGCTACAATTATTCGCTTTTTCGTTAACACACTGTGTCTATATATGGTAATGATACAATCTACACTTACAGCATACAGGACATCCTGCTTATTCTGTCATGCTGGCTACATCATGCTTTCATCAAGTTCAACCAGCGATAATTTACTCTCATCTCATTATATATTTATCTATGCATTTTATTATCACGATAATATTCATCATGGTCATCTGGCTGATCAATTAGAATTTAATACCGAAACAAAGATGCACAATGAAGATCCGCAAAAATTTTGAACAACGTCCACTTTTGGTATTAGCTTCTAATTGGAATTCAAATACGCAACATACACGTATATACATGAATAAAGTATACTTTGGGGACAATTTCAGTAATACAGCCGCTAGTTTGAAGGCAAGTGTATAGTTTGGGGTCGGTCCTCAAAGTATTTCCAACATAATGCATGTTTTAAGAACCATAAAGCGACTGTCACACCAAATTTGTTTACTTTTTTTGAATGCTAGACATCCGGGGTTGTGATGGACTTAGAACATGTTTTATTAGGTTAGGTTAGGTTAAGTTAGAGATTCAATGCTGTAGAGCCTCAAGGTATTAGCTAAAAAAACATTAGCTCGCTATTCTGAATGCCCCTTAATCGCCTGAGTCCTCAAACTATACTTTGTACAAGATTCTATAATCATACTCTACACAAATACTATACATATGTTTAACGTAAATCGTTTTTAAAAAGTTCAATGACAGCATCCATTTAAGTTAAACAAAAAGTGCGAGTAACACGTATAAGGAGCACCGCTGCTTGTTGCATATGCTGCACATATGAACGATGTAAAAATGGTTAAAAAATTGAAAATTTAAAAAAGTATCAAACTCAAACGAGTGTTTCGCTCATAAGCGAAATAAGCACCAAAATGATAGTTGACTGATCGTAGGTTGAACGTATGAAAAACATAACCCTGTCGAAGGAACGTATAAAATTATTAACTCTCAAATTAGCACAATCGCCTCAAAATTTCTCGTTTGAAGACTTAAAGACTTTTTCGAAAGAGAAATTAATCAGTCCTAAATACGTTTCCTCGTAGGGTCTTTATCGGCCTTTTTCTAAATTAATTTAAAAATGCTAGCTCTTTTAGATCGGCTAAGCGTGCGATTTCACATCCTCTGATGGGCAAGGTGACTATTTTGGAAAGAAGTACAAGCGTGGGTCCACCAACAACGCCACAGTCGGTACCGCCAGTAAGGACAGTCGCCCAGGAAAAGCTCTGACGATTTGCACGCTGCCGCTCGTTCTTTGAGTCCCGGCAGTAGAGGAATCATCATTCACGAGAAGAAAAATTAACTAGCACCGCTGTCTCTTGGTGTCTTGTAGTATAGTATCCAGCAAAAACAATAGTACATGTAACTTAAACATGGTTGAAATTTTCCACACATTGTCATAAAGCCAATATAATAGTGCTGTTACATAGACGTTGTGTACGAGTGGAAAATTACAGCAAAGCGTCCACGTTAACATGTAGTATAGTATTTGCTGGATAATAATAAAATAAGAAGTCATCGTTCTGAGAATGACGAGGCTGATGACACGCAATAACCAAAGGATTGAAGAAATCGAAATTCATCTAATTTCGTCGAATACGCTTCTGCCCGGTACAGAGAAGACTAGCCGAAAAATTCATTCATATATCAGTAGGTATTAATTGATAAGTTAGAAAGGAACTATCGGTCCTAGCAAACGCCTTTGTCACGTTCTTATAACTTAGCTACTGTATAACAACATACAATTTATGTAGCTAAGATGTAACTGTTACAAAATGTGTTTGCTGGGGTATACTATACCTACTGAGACCGTTCATTTTGGTCATTCTTTAAGATTGAATAGATTCTAGAAGCTCCTATTATTTAATTACCCAAAATGCATCGATACAGTTTATTATTACGACACGATTGCGAATTGGATATAATGAAACTTGTTGAAACTGTTACCTGAGTCCCCACGTTGTTATCTAAGATAATTCATAGGATAGATTTCCATTGTCGAATATCGTTAGTTTATGGATTATCGCCAAAATGCCAATCTAGCGGAATACGCAATGCTGAGGGAAATTAAATTAATTAAAAAAAAAAAAAAAAGATAATATTGGAGCAGATAGCTGGGATCGAACCTGCGACGCGACATTCTTCGTTCACTCATCACATTGAGCGATCGATACTCATCACGGTTTGTCCTACTTGTTCTTCATTGTTCGACGTGACTCGCAATGCAATAAGAATGATTGTTACTGACTTCACGATAAATCAAAAACCTCCAATTATGGGTATTACTGTCTCTCTCTATCTCTCTTTCTCTCTCTCTCACTCTATACTCTACTCTTTCTCTCTCTTTGTTTTTCCCGTAAAATCGAGCTGGTTAATGTTGTGCCATATGAGAAGACAAAGCAATAACGCGTAATACCAAAGCTGAACAATTTGCAATTGCGACTCGTTGATGTTGGATTCAATCCGTATCGACAGTCGCTGGTTGCTTTAAATCTTGTGAAAGATATATAATTATTGCGTGCAGGATATTTATGTTGTTAATTGGGAGCACTGTGTCTCGATATGTCTTTGCTGGGTGCATTGCGTATTGCTCTATTTAATATTATACTTGCTATGGTGTAATGCGTCGTGTAAGACGTTACTGTAAAATGCATATTGACTGTTTGTATTGTTGTAATAAGTCACGAGAGTAGATCTATTATTATATATATTATATATACATATATATTGTGACGTTATTTTATACCGTCACAAGACTCGGGAAGAGTAACTCGCGTGTTTCAATGGCGGGACGCAGTTCCGTCCCTTTTTCTGGCAACCCAGCACGATACCGGCTAAGAACTCCAGGCTCATAGACTAACTATCGAACCTTAAGCTAATTCCAAATTATACCTTATTTCATAAATCGCGAATACGACACCGTACCGAGTCATCACGAAATAACAAGCCACCAAAGGAGGACTTGCCAGATCTACGCCAAGGAACGTGGAGAGCTGTTGCCGATACCTGACGACTCCACCCTGGATGGACCCTGCCCGAAGTAGAGTACGGAGGGCCAATTACAAAGTACAGCGCCATGGACTACACCTCACCTCTCGCTACGTATCGCCGGTATGTCTAGCCAGACTTGTATCGGCTAGTACCGAAGACGAGAAGGCCCCGAGTTCCGCGGGAATTCTCGTGCGGAAGGATCAACGGGCCCCCAGACCGGAGGAGCCGCACCTGAGCTGAGACGACAGACAGCGACTGGAAAAAGTATTTTAATTATATGGATGAACGATTACTATCAGTGATAATAAAAGTTATATTTTTGTTAGCCTAACTTAAAGAACGTTGTAATGATCGATGGCGAATCATTGTTTTGTATTTAACAATTGGTCTCGCTAGAATGCATTCTTTTATAATGTCGTTGATACGATATCGTTTTTTTCGGCAAGCGACAGCGGATTCTGGCTGTCGCATTTCGTTGTGGAAATTATGCCTGACCGACGTATATGTATTCGATTATCTTTCTTGGATATTATAATAAATGATAAATCATTGACGTTTAACTTTGTCATTCATTTATTATCACACTCTATCACGACTTTTTAAAATTTTGAACATATTTTTTTTTTTAATTTCACATTGTCTTTACTGAATTGTATATAAAATAAATAAGATTATACAACAAGGATGACTATGAATATTCAACAGTTAAAGAAACTTGATTCGATGAATTATTTGGAATCAATCAGTTGGATTTAATTAATTCCAAGTTAATGTAATTTAAGAAATTCACTTGTCTTCAGATAGACGTGTCATTATTTACTCTAAGTATTTCCTTTCGGTACAAAATTTTTCTTTGTTCATAATTTTAAATAACGTGCAACCAACGTAAACACTTGTGTGATCAATGATATAATCACAAGAATCATATCTTTAATTGTCTCTTAATATTATACTATGGGACCTTGAGCTATTCTGACACTTTACATGATAGTAACCAATACATTTTCCTAGTACATATTTACGCTGCTCATGATTTCTTACTTTTATTTTTTATTCATATAGGTATATATTTTGTAACATTTGGGGCGTAACAAAATGAAAACAAAAAGATTCACGGTATTCAAATAAATACTTACTTTAAAAAAATTTTTCTACAGATTACGAGTATATTTCAGCGTCAAAAATTACCTGTCCCGGATTACCTCGCTCTTCCCTACTTTCAACTGTCTACAACGGACTTATCTAATATATCGTTCAATCCCCATTGTTATCGAGGATGGCCTGGGATCTTCTCGGCATACTTTTAACCAATTTTTGTGCGTACCTTTTTGGTAAGAAACGCCATATCCTCCTGATGTGTAGAGACAACTGTTTTAAGTTTGAGACACGATTTAACGCCAGTTTCGTATTTACCAAACTCCACACATTTTCAGTGTGATTAGCATCTGGAGAATGTGCAGGCCAGTTTATTCTTTTGATGCCATTTTCCTCTTTCCAGGTGGTGCAAAGGCAATTCAGGTTAGCTCTGATGTTTGGGGTTATTATCTTCTTGTAAGACCCAAGTGTCATTTTTGCTCCCGAACATCTTTTTCTGAGTCTTCAGAAGACCATGTTGATAAATCTTGAACATTTCTCCTGCAATCAAGTTCTTCATAAAGAAGAGAGAGAAAGAGAGCTTCATAAAGAGAAGCATTCCCAAACATGGATATATCCCGGGTGTTTTATTGGAATCTGTGCCTAGAACGATGCTTCGTCAGACAACAGAACATTCGTTCAGTCGCGATGGGATGGGACCTTATGAATATTTATGTGTACCTTGAAAAACCAAAATTTGGAGAATGTCGACTTTCACTGGTGAATATATCCATTGTATCCGCTTGGCACACAATGTACTCATTTTTATATACTTCTGCGTTTGCAACGTTTCGAACGATACTGAACGACTCTGTAATTCCGTCGTAGCTCATCGTACAGTCATGTGAAAATAAGAAGACAGAACAAAAATTCTTAAAACTTTTCGAGAAAACGCATTTCACCATTTTCTCCACCATTTATCCTTTTTTGTTGAACAAACTGTATATCCGAATACATTTAATTTAATACAGACTTGTTTATACATTAACAGAATCCTGTGGTCGTTAGTTCACCAATGTATACAAACCTATATTTTTCATTATACAAATCAGACAATAATTTTGGTTAGGCGTTAAAACGGTTCTGGACTGAACTTTAATCATTTTCGTATCCTTATCGATGGGATAAGGAAAATTTGTTACATTTATTTTCAGAGAAGAAAGTTTCCCGGGGATTTTAAACGTATATATCTGAGGTGGGAGAAGAGGGTCGTTGGAAAAGTAAAGCGGACATGCGCATTGCTCCACATGCTGAAAATAAACAGCAACGCGTGAGTTCTTGGCCGGCTATCTGTTACTAATTTGTTATAAAATATATTGTGTGAAATTGTACTATTGATAAAAATATGGCAAGCATTTTACTGAGTCCTAGCATGTCAGCAAAACTGAAGACCAGAGATTGCGCGAATAGGATTAAACATGGATCACCGAAATTACAAGAAGTTCTTAGACAGGTTAGATAATCGTATATCTTGAGTGTTTAATGTATAAGGTTTTATGAATATCTTGGGATTCAGAGATGCCGGGAAGAAATGCGGAAGAAACGTGGTCAGTTGTTCAATAAACGAAGAATTGGGCTTGATGATAATCCTGCCAATTTACAAGAAACTTTAACGGAAATTGTACGCAAAGAATTCAATACTCTTCACACTTCTGATTGGCAAATTGATGATCCATCTACTACAGTGGAAGATATATTAGACTCGGACGAAGCTTTAGAATTAGAGGGTGAAATAATAGCAGAAACTGGTAGGTAATACTTATTGGTATCTTAAATACACGTTAGCAGAAAATAATGAAACTATTTTTCATAAAATTGAAACAGAACAATGGATTTTGGGAGAATATGAGAGATGGTCTCGCAACGAAGAAGATATGTTGGCCCTCATTGCTGAGGAGAGCTTTAAAGATGTTATATGTCCAATTTGTCAAAGATCTTCTTTAACTGAGATCCCTGAGTTTATAGCTTGTCTAGCATGTGGTCTTAGTTTGCCTGCCAGAGTAAGCATTACTGATCTTGGGAAAATTATAATCAATAATGTCGAGGCTCACTCTGCAAGATGTGACGAACCATCTTGTTTCGCTGTTATTCCTGAAAATAATAATATATCATTGTACCTGATGTGCCAAATATGTTCTACATTTGAGCTTCTCTTGTGAACTGAAGTAACATTCTTACCAAGCTCGGTCCTAGCAAATCAACATTATTAGTAGCCGTTTTCTAATTATTTATAATCAGATTGAAATAAGAAAATATTTTTGTAATTATATGAACTTCAATCTTTCGATGCACTTTTTCTTATGTAACTAGTGATTGTCATAATTAATATTAATTTTAATAGTTCCACGACAGGTACTTTTGTATTACAACTTTGAAGATTGTGTCTCTTTGTACAATGATTCATAATGAAATTATCTACCATGACTCAAATTGTTTCTCTGAAGTATTTGGTTTTTTGATTACGAAACAGTTTGTTGAACTTAAACAATAATATTTATAATAAAATTAAGATACCCATTGTTAATTAGTAATAAGGATAACGAGTAGACGCAGCGCGTTTGGAATTCGTTTATGTTAGGTTGATTATAAAATAATTATTTGGGTAACAACTGAGTGTTTATGATTATATGATACATATTGTACAAAACAACATCCCTTCACTGATCCGCTTATGTCATATTCATCACTTATACATATACATACACAATATAATTTCCAGTAAAGGACTTTTGCCAATCGTTCAAATATTCAAGCAAATACATCAGTCATTAAGTACCGATTATATCAAATAAACAATTGAATGTTTCTAGACTAAAAGGAAGCAACGGTACAATAATATTCAGGTGTAACACAGAAGGAAGATATTGATAAATTTCTACCTGTTTGAGCACCTGCATATGACGATTCATATCTCATACAGGTATCACAAACTTAATTTAAAAGTTTGATTTTACTCTTTTTCTTGTTCTCTAGTAAACTACGCAGGAATGGCTAACAGCCTAACGATTTCGCAAAGGTCCTTTACCATACGTATAACACTAACTCAATAATTGAATTGTAAGAAATGATTTGTACATTTTCACATGAAATTTCATAATAAAAACCTCGTATTGCATAACATTATCGATTTAACATATGTATAATTGATTTATGAGCAACACTCCCTTTACTTTTTAAAAGGAGAAAAAAGATTGGTCCTTACGTGTACATACACAAACCAATTTCTCATGTAAGAATCATCAATATCGATAATGAAATTGCTGCGTAGGCACATATTTCAAGATTTCATTTTTTTTTTTTCAGATCGCGTAGGACCTTTACAATTGTTAGTAATAAACCTAAGATCAGATATAGTACAGAGATAACGTAATTCGTTGATAATATGTTGTATCGTTAATTATCTAAGATACGTTACGAGAATATAATTCGCAATCTATAAAAATCTCTCCTTTTGCATTATCGTATCCGCTAAGGGTGTATCATCTCGTATATAACAATGTAAGTAACATTTTTTTCTTTAAAATAGCTCTCCTACGTATTTCCTGTCATTCAGCCATACTGAAGTCCCGTTTTGTTTCACTATATCAATTTTCAAAAAACACCAAGCTATGGCACAATTCATTAGTTCGTCTCTGGCCTTTTATTACATATATTTATTTTCTTCGTATCCTCTTTATCAACTGACTCTAGTCATCGACCGTACTCAACATCAAATAATGAATCATTTTACCCTCGTGAAAAGTACAATTCTCTGTAATCTACGTATCGCGCGTCATTTGGATAATATCTTCCCTAATTCCAGTCCGCCTTTCTTTGTTTTTGCAATCTAACATTGGAACAATATATTACAAAACAAAGAAAAATCTATTTGGCATCGTTCCGTTATGAATCTCATCACAGTAGGGCTTTACAGTATAAACGAAAGTTTCCTTTTTTTCGGAATGTATCCCAGAATGCGAGCGAAAGTAAGGAGACCGATTATCAAATTTAAGCAAACTTTAGAAAAATATTTGTCTCTCTATGTCCTTCGTCGCACCTCCGAGATATTCCATTTATAATCTGTACATTGGTTCTGTAATCATCTTATATAAATACGTGTCTTACTGTTAACAAGGATTTATCTCAGTGATGATAGTTATTTGTCAAGAGGGTATGCGATGATTTGTCTACTATGCAATTTTCGAGTTTTCTTTTTTGTTGTTCAATGTGTGATCGATACGAGACAAATAGGCAAGTTGTCGGCCGAAAAATGGGCATTAAAATTGGACGTACGCGATAAGTATACACTTAAGCATTGAAAGCCAAAACACGTATGAGATTTTAAGAAATTTCTTAAAAATAAATTTTGTAAATTCTGATTCTCCTTGGCTTGGAACAATAAATGGTTATCACCGTACATATTTTAATATACATCCTTAAAGGTACTAAAAAAAAAAATAATAGTAATACAATTAATCTTTACAAATTCTTCGAGTGATTGCTATTTTGAAGGCTGTTCTTCTTAATGGTTACAGATCGCGCGACAAGTGATTTTACTAAATATCATCAGACGCCATTAATTTACAATATTTTTGGTATCGATGAGATGAATTTCTTTAAAAAGTAATTAAATTTTTTCAAAATAGGAGAAACTTCTCATCGCTTGCGTTTGCAGTGGATTACGGAAATAAAAACAGTGCAATTGTTTTCGAAATACTAAAAAAAATACTTATAAATAAGTTTTCCTAACTGGATGCGCGGTGTCTAGTGATATTTCACTTTTGTCTAGCCTGAGCCAATAACAATCAAAAAGCTTTTGTACTGATGAAGTCCATACCAAAATGAGAAACAATTAATTAAAAGAATCTTTCTTTTATTCGCGACACGTATGCGTACTAAAAGCGAGAATGATTCAAGGTTGCATTGAAGATGCATATACAATATATTTAACAGGCAAGCCGATATTACAAATTCGAACCAAATGTATCTCAAAATATATTTCCAAATTTTGAGATTATGAGAGTTCATATTTATATTTTTTCCGACAAGATAAAATTACTTGCACTGATGTTAAACAGAGCATAATAAAATTGCACTTTGTATACCAGTCCGCTCGTTAAGTTGTGCCGTTGCAAAAGCAAAACCCGATAAACTATTATAAAGAAAGATAAAGATAGAGAAAAGAAAAGAGAACATGAAAGGAAAGGTTTCAACAATTGTTTATACAACTATAACGTTTCCTGGCGTAAACTTATTTCTACGGTAACTGTCCTTCGCCATCGAATGTGCTCCCTTCTTCTTTTCGCACCTTCAATATTGTAGATTGTCAATCTGTCACATCCACAAAGTCACGGATGATTGATCACTGCGTGGATCGCCGTCGTTCTGTTTGATTAACAGCAGCAAGGGCCTCTTCCGGTAGACGACCCGGATCTGACAGAATGTCAGTTGCGGTGCACAGATACTTTAGAGAGTTGAGGACAACTGCAAAAAGAACCCATAATAATAATTCACCTTGAGAATCCATCAATAAACGTTATCAAGGCTGAATTAAGCAATATAAAATGTTGATCGAATGAAAATGTACCTGGCCTGAGATCAACAAGTGAACAATGTTGCTCTACCCATAGTACCGTACTCCTGTATAAATCCTCTATGCTTGCAGTAGAGACTGATGCATTAAATGACATCATCAAAGGCTCAAGAAGTATGCTGAACTAATGGATATGGTCAAGGAAATCATTAAGATTCAAAAGTATGTGTATGCTCATAAAAATAATATTCAAATATCTTGCGTAAAGGATACAATCCAGAACTTCCAATTTTCTCGAGTACGATTGCGTACGTATTCGTCGAACATCTCCTTCATCTTGCTCGTTCTGTGTCTAGAAACAGGAGCACCTGTAGCTGGTAGCATAGATTGGCAGTTGCTAGAAAGACATAGTAATTGACAACAATTATTCATAGTCAATAAGAAGTATATTAGTTTAATAGGCTGCCAGTCATAATTTTCTAAAAAATAATAATATGCTTACCTAATAGAAGTATTAAGGCACTCAATTTGATGTCTCAGACTGTCCATCTCCTCCTTTAATTGATTCCTCTCAGCTCTGAGCTGCCTGATATAATCTGCCCCCTTTTGCAGCATCGCAGCTTTACTTAGCTTTGTGTTTGGATTCTGATTAAGTTGCGGGATAAGGCTATGCAGCATATCAAAACCATTTTTAATATTATATCTGCGTTTTTGTTCCGCATGTATATGCCCAACTCTTCTTTGTTCCTTATACTGTCCTCTCTCTGGTTCGCCCTTGACATATCCTCTTGATGGAGACAAGGGACTACCTATACTCATGGGGCTGTGCAGGGGACTAAGGTTAAGTGCTTGGGGACTGTGCGCATTGGAATTCTCTTTCGGTGAGCCAGGACTACCCTGAGGCAGGTGACTTTGGTTGTTCGCGTTGAGCAAAGCAGGTTGTCCACCGGTAGCTTGTGGTATTGTCTGTTTATCAAATGGATACTTATATTTAAAAATACCTTTTTAAGTAAAATACGACATTCATATTACAGAGCAATCAAATCTAAACGTGGCTCACCTGTTGTTGCGTTTGCATAGACGATGTAGCTTGCATAGGCTGCACCGCGACCGGAGCAGTAATATGGTGGGTGATACTAGTAGATTGGCTGGACGATGACGTAGATGGCAGCATTGGCAGAATGTGCTTGACACCACTCGGTTGACTGACAGCAGGCAGTACTTTCTCAGGGCCACTGCTCACCGTGTACAGACCGGACGTGTCTGCGTGGGGGATGATGTTGTTTTCTTTATATTCTTTAGAATGACTTGGAACAATAGTTTTTCCAAATCAATTATGATAGCAAGGACAAGAAGATGGCAAGCCAGTGAATCAAGAATACGTAAAGGAGGCGGGACTACCATCATTGAAGATACTACTAGATTCTGAATAAAAATGGCACGTGATAAGTACATACTGTTCGTAAGTAGATGAGCGAGTAAAACATTGTTGTTAAGGTTCAAGGCCGGATCACTCATAGCTGATACCAAGGGTGGAGGATGCATTCTCGGTGCCGCCAGCGATGAACTACTTCGTGATCGATTTCTTGCCTTCATCTGATACTGCAAGAGGAAATTTCCACGATCTTATTTTCTTTTCGTTCTTACTATTTCCAGGTAGCGGCTAAGAGTGTGGCAAGTGATGAAGGCTCAAGGTATTCTTGTGTAATTTGTCAACAGGTTGAAGCCGCGTCTCTCCATTCACAGGTTTTGCAACAATATGATTGTTGTCAAACTCCATTAGTAATATTTGTAGAAATAAGCACTCAGGAAAGAATCCTCGAAGATATTCGACTCCAAATTCAAGTTGTACTGTCTAACGGGGACAGTGTTTAAAAACTAACTAGTTGCTGTGAATGCTATGTCGGATCTTGAGTCCTTTACGCGCTACTGCGATACTTGTAATGGGAATTCTGTAGATAAGCTGTCTGCACAGTCAAGCTGCGCCCGACCTATGGCTCTTGGCAAGCAGAGTTCACAAGCAGATAAAATAAACATCATAGGGTCCACGGAATCATTTCTAATTAAAATCGTTCCATAGACACCACAATTTGTGTATATCTTTTTCTATTATCTATCAAAACGAGTCTTGTACAGTAATACCCAGCTCTATCGGCGTATCAGTGTGACTAATCAAACATTTCCCGACTCATTAGACTTCACATTTTTAAGAAATGTATAACATCAGCTCTAAAAAACTGAAACTAGAGGCAAACCTTGGGCACTGCAAAGACTTCCTCCTTGTCGGAATTCGTTGTAGGCCGTGGAAGAAGTTTCGTAGGGTGTAGTGCAGGTGCAGTGGGATCCAGCACTGTAGGTCTACATTGAAACAAGATATGCGATTGGGTTGGTTGATGCGGCGAGACTGACACCACTGGTTGAGCCGGCAAAGTCTAATTGAACAAAATAAAAAACGCTGAATATATTTCAATCGAAACACAGACTGGATCTGTGTCTATTTGTGTGTGTTATTACCTTCAAGTTATTGGTACTGAATTTGCACTGCTGAGAGTTGTAACTCTGAGTGGGAGTAGGAAATTTGTAGCCCTGCTGAGGCTGAACAGCCTTGTACGGCTTAGACATAGGGGTATTTGTTGGCAAGGGCCTTATGGGTCTTTGTTGAGATTGTGGCGGTGAATTCGATTGTGCGTAATTCTGTGACGGCGTGGCCAGACTTTGGACATTATTTGTGATTGAAGATATTTGACTGGCGCCAACACGGTGGCTACTCAGAGCATTTATCTGTACTTGATTTGACTGGCCGGGAGTCAATTGCACGTTTTGTATCTCCATGGTGTAGGATGACGGTGATGATTGATGTTGCTGCTGTTGTGCCTGTTGGTATACCATAGTTTGGTGTTGTTGGGATTGTTGATAGGCCATCTGTTGCTGTTGTTGAGGTTGTTGTATCACACGATTTGTTCTTGTTGTGGATCTACTTTGGCGGCCTTTTCCGCGCACACTTTGTCCAGTTGCAGAAGTTCCAAAGCTTGGTTGAACCGTGGTGGTGTAGTTGTCAGCCATCCTATGTTAAGTGAAATATCTTCTTGTTTTATTTTGTTTAATATTTCATCGTGTTCCATTGAAATTAATACTCACACATTATTTCGATATACTTGCGTAGGTTCTGGTTGCGGCTGAGTGTATATTTTTGCCGTATACTGGAGATTCTGTAGAGTACTATCTTGCTGCTGTTGTTGTTGTTGGGCCGATTGCTTATTTGCGACTGTAGATACTTCATTCATCTGACCGGCTTGATTTATTTGGTTCACCTGATTCACTTGGCTCATCGGTGTCATCAGGTCCAGTTCAGGATAATTGCTATTCAATGTTTCACTGCGAAACATATCCTCCTCTTCCGGCACGGGTGGTAGCCTCGAGTTGAGAAATTCTAAAAATTGAAAAATAAAATGAGTAAAAAAGTATCTTAAAAATGTGATAAATTCCTATTTACCTTGAAGGGGCTCCAAAGTGTCCATGAAGTCATCCAAATTAGGTTGAAGAGGTCCTAAACTGGGCTGAATGAAATCAGCTAGACTCGCGCCCCTTGCTGAAATTATCAGATTTTTTAAATTGTTAAGCCAATTCGCTCAAGCATAAGAATATCGAATGAACAAACCAATTTCTCTCGAATCAGGGAAATATATGGGCTGATTCGAGCTTATAGTTGAGAACAGTGTATCGGTCATCAATTCCATATAATCTTCATCAACCATCATACTGTGAACATTTTCTCCACCAGGCATCCCACTGAGTCCACAGTAAGAATTTCCCGCACCAATTCCAAATGCTCCTGCATTTCCCATCCCACTGCCCCAATCGAGCATATCCATAGATTCCAGCTGAACAAAGAAGGATAACAGCAAACAATTATTTTTATAAGGTGGGAAATAACAGCTAGTTTCATTTGATTATTATTGCCAAATATATCATTGCACGCTCTCTTACCATATCTGTACCATCTTTGGTTGTCCATCCAAGAATCTTGTTTCGATAAAACATTCGCCATTTCTTGTATTCAGCTGTGACAGCAGCTAATTTTCGCTTCCAGTATTTACCCTCCAGGACAACCGCCTAGGCAGACAAAGATTCAGTAAAAAAATAACAGATAAATTATTTTCAACGTATCTTTAAAAAAAATATAACTTAGCATAGATCAATTTCCATTTCATTGACATCACTACTTAATTAATCTAATTTAATTTGGCTCGAGCAATCAGCAGTAATAAATAACTAATCAGCAGCAAAATAACCATGTTCGAGTACGATGGCTGTGAAACCAAGAAAATGATCCAATTAGCCCCACAAGGGTTTCTTTAATAAGAGAAAGCGAGAGTGATAGATTTCTCAGAGAAGACATATAAAAGATTTATCGTTCGAAAAAAAAAAAAAAAACGAAAGAAAAAACATTTCAAAACATCATTTACTTGATTGGTCTTTGCTTATGTAACGTCTGATTTCGAGGAATATGAAATTCATATCAATACGTTATAATTCTGATAAATACTGGTTCAATCAAATTACAGATTAAAACACAGTTATCAAAAACGTAAGTAAATAGCAACTGATATCGCTCCGAGTGGTTCTGATTTCTCAAAGAGCTAAAGGATAAAAAGATTTGAAAAAAAATTAATGAGTTTATTCGCCCCTCAACAGACTGTAACGAGCAATGTGTTTGCAGTACTATTTCCGACGTCTATAAATTCAAGTACTCAAAATCTTCAGAAGGATTTACATTTTCATTGAGTATCTTCGAAAGACCATTTCACATGTATTCTTTTATATATACAGATAGCATTAATACCGTACACGTGACGTAGATGTATAGAACGTCCAGAAAATTTGTCGCCGCTCTATAAGAAAAACGTGAAACCGAGTTTCCCGCAAGCGCGTAATTCCTATTAATAAGCAGATTAGTCCAGGAGAAAGAATGAGGCATGTTGCGAAATGGCAGCGCGTGTCACAAGGTTACGCAATACGTGCGTCGTTACTATCTCGAAAAATGTGTCGCCGAATTGACTAGCGCATGGAAAGAATTCTCTCCGTTTAATTATCTCTTAGCAAGCTGTATATCATCTGGCAGTGCATTTTAATCGACAACTGCACAATAGACATTATCCTGTATAATGTTCTTATCATTTGAATAGCATCAGCGTGAATTGGCTGATACGCGACACTGAGCTTCTCTCTTCATCGCTCCTTATATTCTTATTGTTTGTCCTTCATCGTCTTCATTTTTCCTCGTTTAAAATCCCATGCTTACCTCAGGCTTATTATGAGTGTCCACATCCAAAGGTGAGGCGAATTGGCAGACCAGGGTATTTTGCTTAAGTATAACTGAAAAATAAATATAAAGCGTATATGAGCGAGAATGAATTTTCAGTTGGATTATGGAATATTTTCGTTTTCATTATTTTAATGCACGGTCATTGACAGCTTTAGTTTTCTTTTGGATGACTGTACCAAGATCATTGTGGGCGAAAGGATGGAAAAATGTTGATCTATTTTTGGTGAGGTTTTTGCTTACGTATTTTGACGAGTCATTGGAAACAACGATTTTCGCAGGGACGCGCGAAAATAAATTCACCATTATGCCCCGTCGCGTGCACGACACCTTGTAGATGATTTCCTTGGTGTGTCAGTTTTACAACATTTTAAATATCTTTGAGACGCTTTTAGGCGTCCTTGTGTTCGAAAGACACACATTCCGACTTGGCAACTACTGTTTTTATACGGTTCAATACTTTAGCGTGTCTACCTGTACGAATACATTGAGTATATGTATATGTATATATTCTCGTTATCGATAAATTTTATTAGCCCCGCCATTTCAATTTCGCGAACATTCTACTAATCTGGTCAAGTTTATCAAGGCAATTTCGGTTCATGCGATTATCGTTGAGGTCAACTAGGTTCACAATTGTTACGGACCAATGATTTTGACTCTTTCCGGCCTTTGCGTTATACACGGTATTTAATCAATCGGGCAAACGAGAGTAAACAAATAACATATTTCCACGTTGAAGAAAAAAAATTTAATATAAATAACGATCAGAAGTTCATCGATATACGATAAAAATACATGTGCGATTGAAACGAAATATTATAAAAAATCAACACACCTCCGTAACTCTAATAAATTTTTGTTTATCACAAATTTATGATAAATATAATAATAATCGTAAAAACTTACTGCGACAAATTTGTCTCCCTCTGTCCCGAGAGAAATTCTTCTTTTTGACTAACTACCCTCCGCCCCGATCTCACCCCTGCGAATCGGAACTCCGCCATAGCAACCTGTCCCGATGCCGACTTTCCGACGGCGCATTCTCGAACGAATAAGACAAATTTTTACGTTTTCCCTCTATCCAGAATACCAATAAGTCCCGTTTTTTTTTTTGTGAAATCCCCGGAAATGAACTTTATCAAAATCGTAGGAGGATTATCGATCGCACTCGTGTGACAGTCCGATTAGCGAATGATCGTTGTCGAAATAAAGCCCGGTGACCTTGAGAGCGACAAGGATAGGAAGCGTCGAAGACCACACGGTAAAAAGAGAGAAGAAAAGAAATGAAAGGAAAAAAAAAAGGAAAACCGGTTGCCTACAAGATCAGTGCTGGAAATCGGACGGATAAAAACGAACTGAACTCAACTTACAGATCGAAGTCTATTAAAGCGCCGGTGATTTTAGCGCAAAGGTGGGGAGCAGCGCAATCACGAGTTCATCACATGCATGGAATTCTCGTTATCAATTGGCATATCGCGACTCGAGTTTATGGAAAGGGAATCTGATAGGAGAAAAGGTGGTATTTCTTAAGTGCGCACGTGTCTTTTGCACGAGGTAATACCGTTGCAGCCTGAGCTTGTTCTTATCAGACTCGACTCAGTCATTCAGCTGATTATGATGTATTCGAGTACCTTTTAATGAATTGAATGCATGAAGATGTAAATTTTCTATTAGAATTGATAATTATATTGCATAATTTATACTTGCATGAACTTTTTTTTATTCAATTCACTTACATTGCATGTGCCAGCATCGCCATATCACATTGTTCAATCTGATCTTGTCTTTCCATCTCAATCTGATTCCCTTGAAGCGATTCCATTTGGGCGATGTCAACTTCTGTCTGGAACAAATTCACGTGTTCGCATGTTATGGAATCTTTTATAAGTATAGAAAAGATTTTTTTTTGTAAAATTATACAATCTCAATAAACATATACACAGATTGACGTATAACTTATATTTATACTTAAACATTTATAATAACTAGATACAGTCGTTCCACAATTACAAAATCCTTTTAGGGGGACTCATTTACTTTAAAAGTCATAGGAAGATGGCCCCTTCAAAAGCTAGTTTATTCTTGGACTGACTATAGCAGTTCAACAAATAAATATTTCAATCGATACTTTGTGCTTTTATGCTAATCCTTGTGCTAACAATAATTTCAATTGAAACTGATGTTAGGTATGAGTTATATACAGTGGCTAAAAGTAACCGGACCTACGGGGTATGGCGATATTCGCGAGACGCAACGGATGACGAATCTGATTTCAGTTTCGGCCAAAAGTGCATAATTTTTATCGAATTTTTAATTGAGAGTTTATATTTATAAATCAAAGTTTGTTTTAGTTTCTCGATGACATCGACGAGGTTGCATGTGTAACAGCTACGGATGGATTGCGCGATTACCAATTGTTTCCCGGTTCAAGCGCCAAGAGCATTTAATGACGATACATATACTGACGCCTTAGCGTCGCGTAGCTGTTTCACGTGGAATCCGCAATTCGCAATTGTTTCGAGGTACGCCTTGGATCAGACGAAAAGTCATATACGGTGTCTAAAACGTATTGCAACAGTATTTTCATTGAAAACAGCTCGGAGAGACAGAGATTATTGCAGAATGAGAGAGAGAGAGAGAGAGAGAGAGATGTTATTAAATATATAAAAAATAATTAAATGCATTAAAATTTACGTGGGACGAAAAATTACGCATATCTTTCTTTTTGCAAACATCCATATCAAATTGCATGACCTCGCGAGTTCAGATTACAAAGTTACAAAATACGTACAGCCATTGGATGATGTTATTAAATATATAAAAAATAATATTGCAACAGTATTTTCATTGAAAACAGCTCGGAGAGACAGAGATTATTGCAGAATGAGAGAGAGAGAGAGAGAGAGAGAGATGTTATTAAATATATAAAAAATAATTAAATGCATTAAAATTTACGTGGGACGAAAAATTACGCATATCTTTCTTTTTGCAAACATCCATATCAAATTGCATGACCTCGCGAGTTCAGATTACAAAGTTACAAAATACGTACAGCCATTGGATACTCTAAAAATAGTTAAACGTTCAAAATGGATTGGGAGAGAAAAGCAGAGACATGTATCCTTTATTATCCCTAGAATGCTCGCCGCACAAGTCGTAGCCCTTCGTGATTTTCGGTGTCAAAGGTACAGAAAAGAATAAAATACAGTATATAAAGTGCAAACCCATAAAATCAACACAAGTCTTGACACAATTTTTACCCGCTTTCGTCATCACGATATCGCGCAGAAATTCTCCTGGACACTAGAACCTCAACCAAGGACGGGCCACTTTGGGAATTTTAATTTTTTCTCGTAATCCAATTGTACAAGGGGAACACCCTTTATTTTATTGGTAAAGAAGATTAGAAAATAAACTTTATACATCGACTTTACCAATTCGGATTGATCTTATAGATACGTATTTTTTTTCCTCTCCACTTTATCATACGATAAACTGCCATTTAATCAGTTTGACAATAAGCAGAGACTATTATCAAGCGGGACTGAAACTGGGCCACTCAAGCGTGACATTATGTAGTGCATGTACGTATATATAGTCAGGTCACCGCAAAACTCAATTGCAAACGGGACGAGCCTCCTATTTATTATCGCCTGTAATTCTGCGGTCTGTCCCTATTGCATACTACTCGCATGTACAGGGTGTTCTGTTATTATATAATTGAAACAGTCACGTAACAGTCGATTTCAAGCATTCGCAATACTAACACATTTTAACTTAATCAACTTCAAACTTTTGGTTGAAAATGGAAATTGTTTATAATAAATATTTTTCAGTTTCAATGCAGTCGTAATTTTTCAAAATTATTATTGACACTTTATATACGTATATAATGTACAGCAAGCTTATCCTGTATAACGCCAGCTTCGATGCCCTCTGATTGTGAGTCTTGTCTGTTTGGCACGTGGCGACGAGCCTCCCTAGAGCTATCGTTATAATTTGATTTACGGTAGAATCTATGAATAGCAAATCATATCTTCTATTAATCCTTTCGCTATCAATGACGTCTATATGCGTGAAAGAAAATTCGACCCACTTTTGTTTCGTTACAAGGATACGCGTATTGTCTAATTTCAGCTAAATTCCGCTCTCTTCCGGACATAATAAGTGACCTCAAGGACCCTTCATTACCAAGTTTTATAAAGATTCAATGACTATTTGACTTCAGTCGACCATACTGGATACGCCATCCTGAATTCTGAAAATACGATTCAGAGTCAGTGACCGCGAAAATCGTAATACTGATTTTTCAATGCAGTTCCTATCAATTTTTTAAACATATCATAGGTACGAAAAATTGTGTTCTGCGAAGCTGTTAAAATTACATGAGATTCTGTTTAATGTTGAAATTGAATTATCATTTTTTATGAATCTAATTTTTCAGACTCTTTTTAAGAATATTGATTATTATTCCGCAATTTTTTAATCCTTATATATAAGTATTGAAAATACACCAATCTTGTAAGGTTTTGTTTCGAAGAGATTTTTTATAAATTTCATAGCAAAAAATTATAGACACGATTAGTGCATAATTTACGTGAAAATATTCCCTCGAGTTAGATACAATATATTGTCTTTCAGCCCTCTAAGGGTTAAAAATGGCTGTGCCTGTTTCCTGCAGCGACATATAATCCGGTATGTTGGCCAGTCCTTCCGTATTAGCTGACTGGCAATAATAACCGGTTTCGTAAGTATTCGTGTTTTGCAAAACCAAAATGATCAGTCAATGTAAGCGTGATTTTTAAATATTCTAAAGTAGCCTTAAACAGTGAGAGACAAAAATATGCATATGGATACCTATAGGAAGGCTAGTATCCAAGATATAATGAATTAATATCGTATTTCGAATCATCTAAGTATTATATGACTTTTTGTTATACATAAACGATTTTGCATGACTCCTTCAAATTGTCTTGTGATAAAATTTCGTTATTGGTTAAAATTTCATATTCCATCATATATTCAGTTTACGAGTAAACTAGGTTAAAGTGACAGATGACACGTGTTTCGTGCTAGGGACTCCCGTGGTAAAATTGCCTCTATTGCCAGTGCTCTTTTGCTAAACGTAATAAATGGTCTGCCATTGATTTTCATTGATTTCCCATACATTACCTCTGATAAAAAAGCATTGGCAAACATGTTACTAAGGGGCCTTGCCAATAAGAAATATAAATTGTAATGTACTGTGTACTATGCAACGTTAAATTTTCAATCTTTCAGCATTGATGCAGGGTCCGACGGACTCGATAAGGTGTAAATTTCTTATGAAAAAAAAAAAAAACGGGCGCCTGCACTGGATGGTTAATCGAGAATAAATATAAAGAACGAAATGACGAAGGGAAATAACTGAGGACTTGAATCAATCAAAACACGTAGACGTTTCTCTTATGAATATTTGCTGATTCACGGCAGGACATTCCCAATTGTTAAGCCCCATATTTTTGGAACGATCGACATCGGATCACTAATACTGATAAGCGAACACAATAGATTTTCGTTGTTATCGGATGCGGAGTGAAAAATTGGATAAACTATGTAACGTCAGAGAAACCGAATCTCCAGAGGATAAAATAAATTGTAATGGCAATCAAGAGACTGAGAGACATTCTTTTCTTCGCAATCACTGAGAGACATGCACAATAAAAACAGTATTCAAACAAATTAAATTAACATTCGACTTGAAAATTAAAATGAGCAATTTTGAAAATTCTCTCTAAATAATTACTAAAATTATACCCACAATACTAACCAATTTGAATACGTGTAATCAATAAATTTTAAAAGCAATAACCTGTCCAACCGGCACTCATTCATACGTATAATCTAATACTAATAAAATATTAAATTTTATAAATATACGTTCAGTATCTGCCACATTTTACGAATCTTCGTGAAAGTTACGTTTAGCTATTTCGTAACGCAAACCTTGGTAGCAGTGGCGTGATATCCCCGGAACTCATATCGTGTATGTGAAAGAGAAGGAGGCTCGTCCGAATATGATTGTCGAAAGGAATCTTCGTGTAGCAATATTATATTAGTCGTTATTTATTGCCAATTAATAAAAAAAAAATGACGTTTTCACGTATGCGGAAGTCATGACGCGTATGGATGACGTTGCAGTGATCGACCCAAAAAATGTCTTCGATACCAATGGAAAAATTTTACAATTATGTGTAAGTACGTTATCATATTGAACTGACATATAGATAATGAATTACGAAGGTTAAATAAACAATATTTTTTTGGCTTGTTACGAAGTGCATCGATGCTTAATGGTAAAGTAACATTAACGCTATAAACGAGAGAAGAGGTCAACCACGTCTCAGGCTGAACTCACGATTAGTTATCGACTTTCCGTCGTGCAAAAGTCTGATACTATTATAACCAACGTCAACGTTCTATCTTGCGTCCCGAAGCTCGGCAGCTTTTAATTTTCTTTACTCGGTCGGCAAAACAGACGACGATTGGCGATCTCGTTTATTTGCGCAGTCTAAAAATATATTCATATTTATTGTCTATTGTCCGAGAATCGTGACCCTAAACAGGGGGGTGGGGGCGAGAGAGAGAGAGAGAAAGACAGTATGTATCGGTATAAATAAATATACGTTGACAATAATTATAATGATAATTGATAATCGTTTTGCTAGACATATACATATACATATTTAGAATGGTTTGAGTTTCGCACAGATGAACAAGAAAATTCTGTCTCGATTGCACAGAGTATGCTGATTATATCGACTGTCATTACCACGTTGTTTAGAATTTCATAATAAATTTTTTAGTCTTCAATGATTTTGTCCGCGCATAGAAACGCGTCTCTTGGAAGTCGTTACAACCAATAGCATCATAGGTATTTTACCAACGTGGGTAACGAATAATTTTACGACTAGGAGTCATATTCGTTATATCTATTTTTCCTCTTTTCTTCGCAACCCCTACTCACCAACGTTGCGAGATAACGAGAAGATAGTTATTTGTCGGGCTTCTGTAGATAGCAGGGTTTATCAGTTATCAAGCTCGTTGATGTTATCGCACTGAAATACAGCAGCGTAAAATACATTTATCGTACATACGTAAATCGTGAAAAAATATGTCACGATCGAGCGTTTGTAATACGTACAATAAAAGTAAATGACACGATTCAAATAAAAAAACTTTATGAAGATAAAAAAAAAGAATATCAAAACTCCTTAATCGCGAATAAAAATGTAAACTATCTCAGAGGAGTTATATGATTTTCATAGAGTACCAATTAGCATAAAGTAAATTATCAGTACAAGAAAATAAGGAGCAAGAACGAGAGGCCCGCGATTGGCGATGTTTTAAATGCTTAGCACAGTAAATCGTGGCATTAAGGAACAAAAAATGTCCAATTGGTCGAAGCAACAAGGACGTTCTTAATCGTGTGACGTTTACAAAGACGCGTGTATTGTGTACGCACCAATAATGTGGTAATCGACTGCCCAGTGACGCGGTAACCTTACCCGTCGGCAACGGCACAAATCGTGATACGCGCAGAAGAGGATCCTAAACCTCGATACTTGAAATAAGTGTATTAGCGAGCATTTTAAAAGAACAAACGCATCAACAGAGTTGACTGAACTCATCGGTAACGTTAACAAGGCATAATCGCAACATGGCTTTACAGACGACAATATTGTACGTACATATCACCACTCTACAATAATGGATTGATTGTGGGAGCGCCTTTACTCTGTATAAATAAAATCTATAAAGCCAGTACTCTTCCTAGTTTACGTCGTTTAAGCACGAACACATACCTATAGCTATGTACCAATACAAAAAGGAAGAAAACAATCGCGGACCGAGCTTACGTAGATCACTGAAAATGATACGGCAGAAGGTCGTGTCGCGTGCTGTTGCAAGAGCTTTCGCGGTTCATCGCCGTATCTCTGTATAACATATAATAAGAAGAGCATGAAACAGTAAATTAAGTAATATATGATAAATATAAGAAGGAAAAGAACAGGGGTAATGTCCGCCTAAATTTTTATAGCTCGACTTGACGCTCTTCGCGTCGAATGCAATTTTCTACGTCTGTACGTGCTTATCGCGAAGATCATCGCCGAGGAACGCCATGTTGTGTTTCTGTAGGACGCTGTGACGTCACGCCATGACAATTAAGGTAGAAACTGAGGACTGTCTTTATATAACCGTCCCCTTGGATTTCCGCCGTGGAGCAGACGCCACACCGCGCGAGGAAACGAAAAAAAGAAAAGAGCGTGGCCGACAGTCTTCAGGGGACTTCGACATCAATTACGTTGTGGATACACCCATCGGGCTTCCTTTGCTCGATATGCTTGTGTGTGTATATATATGCGCACATACGTATATAGTTCAGTCCCACCCACTTAGTCTTCACCATTTTTTTCTGGCTTTTGCGATCTTGTCGCTGTTACATTTTTATAAATAATATCTAACACTCGGCCAGACTGAATCGAATGAAGAATCTCACGAAGCAAGGGAAACGAAAAATCAAGTTATGGGAGGTAGTATTTTTGTGGATACCGTCCCTTCAAGGAATCGTCGGCACCGATGAAGCTGATCCAGCGGCAAAGATAGCAGCTCAAGAAGAAGTGGATCTCACGAAAGAACTTCCAATCGCTAACCGAGAATTCTAAACATCGGCCCGCAATAGTATTCGGACAGCATGGAACACCAGCTGGACGAATAACACTGATACCAAGCTCCATAAGATCAGGGACAACGTAGACGAAAAATGACCCGGTATAACCCCACGAAGAGATCAAGGCATCTTAACCAAGCTTCGAATTGGCCACTCAGACCTCACAGCCATCTGATCACTCCCCCGGCGCTAATATGCCAACACGAAACTTGCAACACCAGGCTAACGCTGGATCATATCCTGATCGAGTGCCGAGAACATCGACAGCTTCGATCAAAACACGGACTGCCCCAACCCATGAAAGGCTTAACGACGACACAAAAATTGTAGGGGAAGCGTTAAAGTACTGCCAAGAAGCAAAAATCTACGAATATAGACCCTCATAGAAGCTTCATCACGTAAAACGCTTAGTGAACGTGCAACTGAAATTATTACTTTTGTAAAATTTATTACTTATTTTATTTGTCTTCGTAGTATGGTCGCTAATGACTTCAGCTGTTGATGCGAACGATAAATAAATTGCAAATTTAAAAAAAATCAAGTGATCGAATAACCTCAGAATTATTTAAAACTCCCGGGTGTTATCAGATTACATAGGCTTTACAGTATACTAAAACGATGAGAGATAAGAGAATAAAGTACGTTAACTCTCACAATCACTCTGTGAGACTGTCTCATGCCTGGGAGTACAGTCGGGAGGGAAAGTGGTGATGCCACCGAAGGAATTCGATTGGCTGAAATGTCGGGTGTAGGTGATAAGATACAAGGGGGGTTGTTTGCGATTACGTGTATACGACTATGTTTTACTGCTTAGACTTATGAGCCTGTTATTCCCGGCGTGGACTTAGCCGGTCGGCTTTTAGAAAAAGCATCAGAGCTAAGTCATATTGCAGTATGTAGCTACGTATGTATTTACAGGCGTATTAACGAAACTGAGCAAAACACTTGGATCAATTTATTTTACAACATTATATTCTTAGAAAGTTAGTCTACCTTGTAGAAGGTGTTGGGATTAATTGTTAGATTTCATCGGGACTATCTGATTAAGTTTCTGTATGCATGATGTCATTGTGACTGACAGAATTAAGAATCTTCTTATATGATCTGGATAACTGATGGGAAGTATATATCGTCCGTCTTGTCGATTTGAAAACACGAGACTTCCTCTCGTGCGCACGAGTCTCTCGTCGCGTGAGACAACAAATAAGAACTTTAATCATCGTTATAACTTTATAAGTTAATTTCAGGCTTATAAATTTGGCATGACTAGTTTTAACTGTTAAGAGGACTTCGAGCTTCTTTTTTATATCGTTCTCTTCATTACCCACTGAGAAATAAGAATGTGGCACGTGCATCGGATGACTATCGTGAATGAAGGACCAATCTTTTTTTTTAAGGACGTAAACTTTCCTATAAGTCATAAGGAATTCTATTGCTTAGTACAGTTCATATTCAACGTTAAAAAACATTGTGATCGAACCACGTAGTCACCATTAATGGTATTTCTTGATATGATTATATCCATAAGATGACCTTACGCTCAATTTGTTAAATAAATAAAATTTACATTTTAAGGCGTCGTTTAGAATTTATTGATTTAGATCGAAAAAACAAATTTTACAATCACCCAGCAAATCTTTCATTGTAACTATAAAAAATAAGAAAAAAACTCATAATTCTATAAGATTTCGTGGATTTCTCAATCTAGTTACGTTTCATTGTCACTGCATCTTTTTTTTTTCCCCGATTAAGTTAGCCAGTGTACCACATACTGAATTTACCGAAAGCTATAGAAAGCCGCGAGACGCTGAGCGCGGTTATCAATCGGTTATCAAGATTGAATTATCTGCATTTGAAAGTACGTAAACCTGACAATGACAGTTTGAGAAACCCTGCCTATACCTGTTACAATGAACACCGTTATACGTTCTCTCAGACGTCAAGGTCTCTTGCAGAACATTAGGACCAATTTTTTTTAAATGAGTTTCTTGCGAAAGCAATCGAGCTCACTGAGAATCATATAATCTCCAATCGAATGAACATCCTAAACGAAACTCTTTAACGTGTTACTTTAATCCAACTAATTAACAAGTATAAAGACTGCAACAAAACAAGAAAGTCTTGATAGTTCAAAGACTTTGCATCTTTGTAAAAACATGACGAGAAATGACGTTGATCACGTAAATGCAAGGTGCAAAGCTCGAAAAGCTGCAACAATTCTACGTGCATTGAGCTACTTCTCATATATAGATATACACACACACACACACATATATATATATATATATATATATATATATATAAATTCGTAATAAATGGAAATACGTTAGTGTGAGTACATTAGTTAATAGACGGATAATTAGCTAGATGTGATAACGGTGGTACGAGAGTGATACACTGTTTTTCTACAGGAAATAACATATTCGTTGTGCATTTGATATGCGTTAAAATAGAAAATTGGGAATTGACGTGGGTCCCGTTGGTAGGCTGCATTTAATTGTGATGTTGTGCCTGCCGCTACGACCTCCTTCATTAATTCAATTAGCTCTTATCGGTCGTGACTGTTTGCGACACAGTAATGTATGTAAAATAGTGTTCAGTGATTAACAAGACATTGGTAGATATTCTTGTATGGTCTTATCTATCGAGTAGCAGAGTCGGTTTGATAAATTGCAAAGCTCACTTAATACCTGTTAGGATCTATGAAGCATTAGCTTGTTATATTATTTGTAGAGGTACAAAGTTCAACTGGCAGGAAAGTTTTAGGAGATTCTTGTATTACGTAAAGCGATTGCCCTTCAAGAAGAACGGATCTTGATGAACTTATATTTAGACTAGGCAGAGATCGGACAAGTAAACAGAATAGTTGTTGATAAAGAAGAAGAAGATATTTGAGAGACATTGAATATAAAGATTGAGATTATGAATTTCGTTCACGAATGGGATTTCTTGAACTCCATACACACAATGGACACGCACTTAGTATGAAAATAAAGTTTCATGATTGAATTATATCGAGTTGTCGTTTTACAGCTGCGAGACAAAGAATAAGATGTAATAGCAGCAGTTAGCAGCTCAGTCTTGTATTTCTTATGGTCGTCGATAAGCAGAGTTCATCAATTAAAAACATGACCCCAATTTTGTGAAGCACCTATTGCCAGATTTTGAGTACAGTATAAATTTCATAAAATTTCACGATAACGACTGAATGTGTTATTTGCAAATATTTATAATAAACAATATTCGTCTTACATGATAATTCGAAGAGGACGACCATCTGCGTTTTATTGAGAGACTAAGTCTTATATTTGCAATGCACGACCTCTTTACTTGTTACAAAAGCCTGCATTTCTTTACGGACTAATGTTCAATGACTGAATGACCTTCGACCTTTTCACAAGGCCTTGTACTCAGTCGGCATGTTTTCCAATTGCTGCTGACCCAATGTAAAGGCAGCTGACGGAAGCGAATCGAATATGTACTATGAAGTCAGGGTTACATTAGAAATTGTGTAAGAGTACGATTTACAAGGAGGAAAACATTTCTTACGAAATACGGCTTATACAGTCTTTAGCAAAAGTATTAATCAACTTGTCGATACTGGATAATATGGGCCATTGCTTATTTACGTATTCAAATTACAGCGAAAAATTGACAAATCGCTTATTTTCCTCACACACGTGTAATATTTGAACTTCGAAAAATTACTCGTTCAAAAAGTTTCTGAAGGAAGTGTCACTATCATACTGGATGTAACGTTAATTTCATGTTAAATAAAAATGTTTGCTCAACAGCCTGTCCATTTCATGAAATGCTCGTGACAGTCACCAAACATCCACGTTGTGAAAGGAAAGGGTAAGAGACATTTTAAGTGGCAAGTATTGTTATTCGTAATTGAAAGTATTCCAATAAGTTGTAACAAAATCTTCAAATTAATTATTATAAAAATCACATATAATTGTTGAATGTAAAAAAATGAAATTTTAATTAAAAGTGGCTTAATCTCTCACCTGTAGGCTAAGGACATGCACTGGAAGAGTTTGTTGAGCGAAGTTTCAATGCTGAGTTGTTGCGAGTTTCTGTCAACGGAAGAACTAGCGACGAATTTCTCCAAGGAGAATCCAGCCGGTGCAATAATCGCCAACCTTGCAGCCTCTTCTTCCGGTACAGGTACAGCCAACTCATCCTCGTCGTCCTGTGCCTCAGCTTCGAAGTCCGATACCATAAAGTGTCCAGAGTGTATAGTTTCCCTGGAGTTGGGATTGTCCCGTTTCCCACGATGGACGCCTTGGGGGGTGGCGGCGCCCTGAGACGTCGTCATCACCGTTGCCTTTCGATACATCAATTCGGCCTGCATCCCTGTTGCATTTTAATTGGTGAATTCACTTTATCGCGGGTTACAATAATATTCAAATAAATGACACATCATTTTTAAAGTCGTAGAGGAATTTAAAAAGCGCGCATTTTTTCCCGACCGAACTTGGAATAATTTTGGAACGCACCGAGAAATACCTAGATTCAATGTTCTAGAGGAAGCTTGTACAGATGCTTGGTGACTTTACTTTGCAATTGATTGTCATAAAATGAGACGCACTCGGTAACAGACTCAACAAGTCATTATCGCTACGTCTTGTCTGACTTCGCGAAGCGGATTCGTCTGGATGTATTATTATTTTAGCGAGTCTGATTATTTTGGGAACATATAGAATTCAGGATATTTTTGGAACACTATTATTGGATCGATGTAAATGCGTAATAAAGTTTATATTCAAATTTGGATGCTTGATACTTGCTGGTGGGATGCAACGTGGGAATTTCCGATAGTAACCTTTGAACCGCAACACGTATCCATTTAAATGAATGATTCGAGATAAGAGTGATATGCTTCAGTGTCACTCATATGTAAGAAATTGAAATACGGTTACAATTAATTAAGAGAAATCATCAGTGAAAAGTATATTCCGGATTCAAGATTTTCTTTGTAATGGCTAATAATGCATCCTGCGAGACTCGGAACTATTGAATGTGAGAATAAAAAGATTTGAAATAAAACATGCATACTCCAAGTAGACTATTGATTAATCCATTTTCTTTATCCAAAAGAATCGCACGACGGCATTCAGGACACAATACCGAGAGATATAAAAAAGACGTAATATATATTCCAATGCACTTTGCCCCTTTATTCGAGAATACTACTGTAGTACTAGCGCTAGGTCAAGATAACGTTTTTCAATTCGAATAATATATAAATGAAGATTTTTTTCTACTCTTCCTACAAGAATAACATTGTAATAGAATTTTCATAAAGCTTTGCTGCACTCAGTTTTTATTAACAAACACAAATTCTTAAATACTGCTCACATTTAAATATTGAAATATCGATGTTGAAGACTGAGTATTACGTTATATTGTTTTATACTTTTCCGCAGCTTCATTTTTTGCTTAATTTCAAGGCGCTATCAATTTTTTTTCAGAAATTTTTTGCATAACAGTTACTGACCCCGCCTTCGTGGCTATCGTCAAAGTGTTAATGCCTTGTGATCTCGAGCCTGCTGATATCACTTAAGGCCATCAGTATTTCGTCTCCGATTTCTTTACAAGATTTTTTTTATAAAGATACCTTCCTTCGCGACACTAGTTTCGACAAAGAGGATATTCACAGCTTCGAATCCCATAATTTTAAGGCATGATTTAACTGTACCCTTAAAGTGCTCATAAAACCGTTAATTGACGAAGTGCCGAAACACCGATAAAAAGTCTGGAAAACTTAATAATTTGTTTACTTCATTACGATCACCATCGATAAAAGAACAGGTGTAGATGATATATACAAAATGACAGGTTATCCGAAAAAGATGGTATCTTGAAGAATGCTTCGATCGCTATCGATCTTGTTTTTCATACAATAGTATCGAGGACGCATAGGCATCATTAATTTTCAGATGATTTAACGCGTCACCAGCAAACTGCGAAAAGACAAATACTTTCATGTACGCACAGAAGATAGTTATCCCCTCTGTTCCTTTGTTTACTCCGTTAAAACACATTCATTTACACTAAGTTCTTAGCTCTGGGACTTAAAAAAGAAATTATAGAGAACCACCTTCTCATTCACAAGAATTCTTCAGGTACTGACAAAAAAGGACTGCAACCAGTCTCGCTGCACTTATGCAACTGTCAATCTTCTTTGGGGTATGTCACAACAAAAACATTCCAACGCGCCCGCATGCGTGCAACAGAACCAGAGGAATATCTCGGGGATAGTTCATAAAAGTTTCCTACTCCTTTCTACTTTATATTAAAAACTGTAAGTAGATGCACCTGCCAATGCATCTTGATCTCATATCAATGATGAAAAATTGTTGAGGCTTAAAGAATTTGAATAAGACGCCTACAACATAGGAATCTTCAGAGCAGTGGCGCCTACTGTAGTAGCAGGAGATAAATTCCCATGTAAAATTATCGTGCGATCCGAACAAAATTGGATACCATCGAAAATAGAAATCGGAGCATTGCTGGTATTTACGGGACGTTTGCGATTTGGTAGCCATCGAGTATACGAGGGCGATGTGTTATCTTTAGGTTGTACCGGGCTAGTGCCAGATGTTCGATCGCTTTCAGATAACAACAAACCTTCTCTGGATGAGAACCGTGTACTACACTACACACTTGGAGCGCAGAGGAAATAAAGATCACACCTCGCGGCTTTTATACACTCTTTTACGGTCACTGTGTCAGCCCACGTTTTTTCACTTTTGTATGTCGCGATTCCGTTGCCGTCAGGCTGGGTCGTGGGCCACGGGGCCTGCAAAGGACCCGTACGCGTTACTACGCGGCACACGCTCGATCATTCTGCCAGCACCGCCATTTACGAATCGCGTTGTTCAATGTTACGTTTCACGAACCACAGCTGACCGATGGTGCGACCTGCTCGCCACTTCTAGGGTCCCTAGCCGATGGTGGCGCCTCGCGTGGTTTTGAAGCGTACTACGCGCGGGAAAGTTTGAAATGTAGTATACTAAATTGAGTAGCGTAGAGTGTAATCTGGAATACTGTATTTTATTAAACAATAATAGACTGTTGGATAATCATTTGTAAATTGAAAAACATTGATTTTTTGATGATATGAACTTATGTTACTACTATAAAAACAATATATATAGTTTATTGAGATAAAAAAGTACTCAGAAAGTTGCATCCCAGTCTGAGAAATCATCTGGTGGTATGTCACGCTCCGGAGGATACCGATCAAAGTTTCTTATGTCGAGATGATCGACGATCTAGTTAATTAAAAATATATTCAATAAAACGAGTGTCTTTAGGGTATTGTTGTTTTAGAATATTACTTACCTTAGGTATTAGAGGCGATTTGAGTGTCCGGTTTTGCAGAGAACTCCAATTAAATGAGCTGAACCATCTGAGGAGAAAATAGAGTTATGAATAAAAAGTAGTAGCGTCATTCTGTTGATACAACTCTTATAAGTAATCAAATTAATTTACTTGTGATTCCTTATGTCCATTATTCCGTGACGTAAATATCCCAATCGCTGAGCGGGATTTAGTCGCAGTAATTTTCGAATAAGATTATCAGCAGTTCGCCTAATATCACTAGGAATACCTACGACGTCTATTCCCTTAAGTATCTTATTATACGTATCCAGAGTATCCATTGCTCGAAATGGCGGTCTGCCCATCAATATTTCATATAGTAAAATACCAAGGGACCAATAATCAACGGCTCTGTAATAACAGGAGGTTAATATGAGTAAAGACTTTGAATGAGGTTGTACGTAAACTGTGATACGATTATTAAAACTGACCTATCATGACCTTTATTCAAAATTATCTCTGGTGCCATATACTCGGGAGTTCCAGCGAAGGTCCAAGTCTTATCAGGACCTATTCTTTTACTAAATCCAAAGTCCGTCTGTAGGTAAATAAATTGAAATAATGTTGAACGCGTTATTTAAGAATTGTTTAATACAATTCTCAAAAAACCAACCAGCTTTAAGTATCCACGGTTGTCCAACATGATGTTTTCTGGTTTGAGATCTCGACAAACAATGTCAAGCGAGTGAAGATGATCCAACGCCTCTACCACACATCCTATTACAAATTTTGCTATGGAATCGCTAAAGCATCCTTTTCTTTGAAGAGCAGTACACAAATCGCCACCCAAACAAGCTTCCATGAGAAAATAGACGTACTTGTTATCCTTGAAAGTTTGGTACAATCTAGAGAATTTTTTAAAAGTCATGCTATTAATACTTGGAATATGAAATATACAATTATTAATTCATACAGAATGTCTGTTATTATTTCTAAGCGATTAACAATTGTTATCACCAATATAAATGATTATATCAAAAGTTTTAACAGCATCCAGCAAACACAAAACATAGCTGTTATGTAACTTAGGCTAGAACAGATCAACATGGCATAATAATGACATGAAATCTAGATGTAACTTATTTAAAATTTCAATGTTACTTAAACATAAAAAAAAGTTATACAACTGTAACCTCATTGCTAGATTCAACGACTTGTAAATTGCGCCATCAAAAGTATGTCTGCTAGATCGTAAGGCGTAAAATAATCGACCCGAAATTAAAGTGTATCTCACAAATGTATATATGAAAGTAATACTTTTATACATATAACACACTTCATTAAAAGTGTTTATAAATTGTGTAGCGCACCAGCTTCACTAAGCTTTTTAAGCAACTTGAGTCTAATTATTCAAGGTCTAAAACGCCTGTATCTTATAAAATGAATTAAATTCAAAGCAAACACTATTGTCGCCATTCATGTTACTGTTAAGTAGCTACTACATAGCAATATGAAATTTATTCTAACAGATATAACTGTTACAATTGTAACAAATCTTAAGATGTGTTTGCTGGGATGAAGGTGTTAGATTACAGTAAAAAGTCGTTACATGTATAGACTTAACATTGGAAATTGCAAATTTCACAGTAGTAATATGAAACAAGCTGGCAATCTAACGTGTTACTTTTGATTTCATCAATGTTACATTACGATTATGTAACTGTGTTTGCTGGATAAATAACGAAAAGTTTATCTTTGCAGAGTAACTTTAATCGATATTATCAAAAAATCGCTTACTCGCATATAAACGGCGACTTGCAAGCTTGCATAACATATTTCTCATTATAAATATGTCTGGCGTGTCCCCTATGTGAAATTGTTATTTTCTTCACTTTCTTCCTGGCAAAGCTCCTATTCGGAATGGATTCAGCTACGACCAATTCGACTCTACCAAAGGAGCCTGTACCAAGAGTGCCTATGACTTTCAGATCAGAAAGTTTAAGTTTCAGGTACTCGCTGGTCCATTGTATATTCAGAGATCGTCTTCTCAGTTCATAATCCTCGATCCAATTTTTATTTTTAATTGACTCAACATCGCCAAGATAATTAATGAAGGATCTGGAAACATCTAGCAACGTAATGTTTGTCTGCTGTGTGAGGATGATTAAAATCTATGTATTTATGTATATACCTACTCTCTGTCTATTGTGAAGCATTCGACGCCAGGTGGCATTGCTATGACGTTAGCTTGACGACGTTTATCGGCATTGTCGTAGAGAGCCTTTTCGCCAAAATATTTTCCTTTGCCAAGAATTAGGGGCGACTCGTTTTCGCAGAAGTTTAATTTGACCATAACATTACCACCGTTTATTATGTAGAACTTATCGCCCAGCTCGCCCTGGCGAATTATGCACGCGTTTCCTGGAAAGAATTCCTGCCAAGTAAATCGTGAACGATCTTCATAAAACGTCCCAATGTATACTCACGACATTGATCAGGTCGGATATTTTGGCGAGGACCTGATCCGGAAGACACTGCAGGATTGATATTCGTCGAAGAAGACGTATGTTATCCTCTACATTTAATTGGGCAGATTTTATCATTGCCGCCATAAAGGCTGATCTGTCTATGACCCAAACCTTTCCACCCTTTTTTACTACAAATTTAAATCGCTTTATTAAAAAATTAATTTATTTTTCCTCTATGATAATTTACACCAGTATAATTATATTGTTCACCATCGATAGAGCGCATCCTCTTCATATTGTAGAGCAAAGCAAGCTCACCAAATGCATAACCTGGTCCAAAACTTCCTTGATAATCTCCACCATCGTATACATCAAATTCACCCTCCTCCGAGACATACAGATGAGTACCTGTAATCACGATTATTTGAATAGTGCAGAAATCAATTAAATTTAGAAATAGAATTTACAAATAGAATACTTAAAAAAATGTATTTACCAATATCACCCTGCTTTATTATCCTAGTCTTCGGTGGAATTATTTGTGGATACATTGCTGAGATAATCGCCTCAATTTGAGCGTTATCTAAATTACTAAGAAATTCATTTCTCATAATGGCCTCCTTGATTCTGTCCCGCGTTCTGTGAATTGTATATAAACGTTATTGGGTTTAATTAAGAAAAAGAAGGATGTTAATTTATTTCATGGGGGTTATCATTGCGACAAGTTTTTTTCAGCTTTCTTTATTTCTATTGTACATACAGCAAAATTTTGGTACTTATTAGATTTAAGTAGTACGCAAATGCTTATTTGTTTATTAAGTCAAGAATTTATATATAATATAATTAATAGAATAAAGTGGCTATTTCGGATCAGCCCCTAATTTGGATTTAAAAATTTCAAATGTTTCCCAAGTTATCTACATCGTTCTTAAATGAATTATTTTTTCACCACCGTCTGCAATCACACCTATAACATCACAATAAATTTTTAAGTTGGTACAAGTTGCTATTGGTAATGGACATGGCGTCTTCTAAATAACGGTCTGTGAAGTTAGTCTTCTGCGCGATCAATAAAAAAGAATTAAACAGAACTACGTAATTATGTTTGTTTTTACATAACTACGTACTATTTTTCAATGAAATCTGCCATGTATACGTTGTAGATTACCCCGAATCTACTTTTAACGATAATTTGACCAAACTTTGTGTATAGAAGAAATGTGGAGAATGGTGAAATAGTATATTACGATACAAGTGCGCAAAGTAGGTGATTCCCGCAAGAGTCGGGTTTGTCGCCCGAGCGTAGCGAGGGTGACGAAAGAGACGAGTGCGGGAGACGCCTATGTGCACGTGTATCGTATACTATTTTTCCTAACAAGCTGCGTAAAATTCGATTTTGCACACGCGTTTGACAGTGCGGGAATGAGGCACTTTGCGCACGCAAACCCGTGCGCAAAATTCGATTTTGCGCACGCTGTTAGGAAAAATATTATTGCCCAATCTGCTTTTTGGCCTAACCTCTAGTCGCGTATTAACGTACATGTCTCTGACTGTTGAGGACCCTTTGAATTTATCTGTACTATTGTTATTTAGATGTCATAATAGTATATTTTATTAGATCCAAGATATTTGGTCCATATACCTAATTTAGATGAAAGATAATATTTCAATCTAATCTGAGACTAATCCGAAATAAGTCAGCTGATAAAAAATCGTTTCAAAATTTAGAGCACTGTCAAAAGTTCCGACACCTTAAGCAAAATAAACGGAATATTTGATAAGAAATCAAAACCTAGTATCCCAATCTAACTTACGATAATTGACTTAGTAGATCATTACACCACGTGACTAAAAGCAAAAGTGCGTATAAACATAGGATTTTCAGCGTGCATACGCTTTTTTAATTTTACTCACATACACAGTCATAGGCGAAGTCGAAAAAAAAAGATCCGAAATAGATACTTTATCCTAATGTGAGATATTTTTTGAATATTTCATTATATATGAATCTTCGACGAACCTGTATCTTTGTTTACTTACTTAACATCCTTTTTATAACTGGGAATTCGCTTCCTCAGTGTATCAGGAACTCCACCGATAACACCGACTTTTCTCTCATTATTAGATAATCTGCGATATACTTCATGACAAGCTTTCCCCGTTTCCTGATATTGATTAAAATTATAAAGTCCACCTGAAGTGCCAAAAACTGAAAATTTCATGATAGCGTGCACGACAATCACATAGTCATTCGATCACCAATATCTCCTTGTTGGTCTCTACGACAGAATAAATAAATAGTATTGTATAAATATTTCAAATTTTTTTACATTTACATATCACAAGAGCATTAGTCAATTTTATATATCATTAACAATTTATAAATACGTAAATACCAAACTGTCGTTATTATATTACAAATAATTTTTATTGACATTGCATTACTCACCAGAAATTTTATTATCTTTGTAGCTTATCCGTATGGATTATCAACGCCGAGTAAAAGACACTTTGAACAAAACAATGATATAATTTTTTAAAGATTTTGAAAAAAATCAAAAAAGAAAACCAAGAAAAAATGCAAGACAACGATAGAATGGAATAAGACGTTGAGAAAATAAACACAATTATAACAATATCGTCAGCTACCATCAGCGAGGCGCAATGTCACGAATGACACAATCGACTGGATCGATTCTTCATCGGTCAAAAAAAAATGCTTAAACCTTATCTTCGGAAAATAGTAACGAGATAATATGTTGGACATCACTCTTTTTTATCTAACCTACACGGATGAGCGAACGATGCATAAGCTGAACCAGCTGAGCGTTTAGTGTTAATACACTTATATATATGTATATATATTTATATGTATAAATTTGGGCTTGGGCTACGTTGAAGACATTTTCACTTACGTATTGGATACATTGAGGACTGTCCTCAAAGTATTTTCAGCGTAACAGTTGTTCTGAGGATGATAAACAGGTCTGTTATACTTTTGTTCGAATTTTTTCAATGCTTGCTACCCAGAGCTGTAATGCGCTTAGATAGCGTTACGCTAGGTTAAGGTTAGGTTACGCTAGGGCAGCATTCCAATGCTTTGAATCCCAAGGTTTTTTTTTTAAGAAAAACGTATCAGCTCGCTACTGTGAACGCCGCTATACCAATGGCACATATGTTTATACTATAAATAATACAAAATGTTAACCTACCACAATATAATTATCGTCATAACAGGCAACGTATCATACGTATGTAAAATGTAATGTTGTAATTTATGATTTATTTTTATACCTATAACAGAGCTGTTACATTGACTTTATGCATATGAGTTAGAAATCACAGCTGATATGTAGGTTACACGTAACATTACGTTTGTTGCAATTTGTGTCCACTTTGAAATTAATCTTACGATGGAATGACGACGTCGTATTACTTATTGCGAATATACACAAATATTGGATGCCTAAAGCAAGAGAGAAAAAAAAATATATATATATATACACATAACATCTTCAACGTATAGGTAATAATTTTTTATGTTCAAAGTTAAGTTAATTTTTAACTATGACCATTGTAGCTCTTATAGTTAAATTTAATAAAAATAATAATTTATAGTATTGGACAATAACATTTTCTTGCAGTTTTAGGTATAATTAAGTAACTATATCATTATTGCTGTAGACTCATACAATTTTTTTAACAATGTAGTACAAGCCAAAAATATATAATAATTACACATGCACAATGTTAAACTGTCCGACTAAGTTGTACAATAGTCACAAAACACGTGATATGCATAACTATTACATCCCTTAGTATGATACTGTAATATTTTCGATATATAACTGTTACCTATTGTTTACTGGAATGGCATGAAATCAATGGATTGCTCTGCCTCACATATTCGAATTTTTACTAAAGCGCGGTATTCTCAAAATAGATTGCGACTCTGTTCTGCCGATTTTTTTTTTATTTTTTTGTAATTGCTCGTAATTAAGACAACTGTAGATGTTCATCGAATGCTATTGCAACATGCATTACGAGTAAATGCTTCTTGTTCGAGTTTATCTTAAGGTCTTTGTTTGAATGTTTTCTTATAAACTGATAAGATTCTTTGACGTTACATATTTGTTTCTTCGTTTAATCGCACATACCAGTGACGTAATTGCTTACACGTCAACCATTACATTTTTCTGATGAATTGATTGGCCATCGTGAAATTTCTTAAAATGCGATTGCGACTAGATATATTTTATGATATATTTGCTAAGTTCTAGGAAATATCGTGAATCGTTCAAATTCACGTTATTAATTGGAAATAAAAATCACGAAAAAGAGGGGGAGGGGTGGAAGAGGGATACAAAATACAAAAGTACAAGGTAATAAGTAAATAGTGAAAATCTTAAAAGAGGAGTTGTCATATACAAGATTGCAAATGAAAAATAGTGAATGTACAAGTAGTATGGATCAGACATACGTAATGATGATATTAGATTAAGGATGTAGCGAAGAACACCAAAAACTAAGCGGATAGGAACTATGTTAAGGGTTGAAGAAACCATACAATGCAAACAATAAATATTAATTTGAAAGAAAAAGTAAATACAATAATTTTCATTAAATACGTTCTCCGATGACATCACTTCTTATGACGGTTATTTTATGCACGTCTTAATCTGTAACGCCCATTGATATCTCTTTGACAGTTATTAATCATTTTTACCAAATCAGATACCCGTTATCGTTCACATATCGCTCGATAATTTTTACTCGTTTACGAAGCAATACCTATTAAAAATAATCAGACATTCGTCATATACACGTACAAATCGGTTAAAATAACTGACAGGTAAGATTAATGTGCAAATAAAGTGATATAATTCAACGAGATTTTTGTGTCAAGACGCAATTGATTTTATGTATACGAAAATTCTGTATGTTCAGTGTAGTTATGTATGTTCTGTATGTTAAGTATAGTAGCGGAAAAGAAGCATGGTAAATTCAAGAAGGTTGTATTAAAATATATATATGTATGTACAGGATTATTCAATAAAAACGCACCACCTGAAGTTAGCGCGCTCATTTGAGTCCTATGGTAAAGCCATATTAAGGTGGTCTTTTTGGGTTGAATAATCTGGTATACCTATGAAATATCTATGTAATACCATTTCAAGTAGGAAGTTTGAAGTTGCCGAGTCTTGAATGAGATACAATATTTTGATAGCTTCAACATGTGTCATGGAATTCAACGATAATCGAAATATCCAGTTAGGTTATGGAACATAATCACATCTACCGAACGACTTGTACCTATGTATCACTGTAATGTGAAGTAGCTAGATTATTAAGATTCATCTAAGTAATCATTCTATTATTTGTACGTAAAAGGCTCTCACAGTTGATTCTCTCTACGAGCCCAGCCATCGGAATGTAGAATTGAGTTCTAAGAATTTTAGTACCCCGCTAACCCTGTGCTAATATACGAGCGTTGCGCATGCGCGTCGTATCGGTACGTTTTAGTCCTTTACACTATGAAAAAATTTATAGTCAGATTTTCTCTGGATTCATATACAGTCTGAACCAACTTTTCCGTTTTGCTTTTGGTTGAGAGAAAGCTTAGTCAGCTTTAACACGAGACGACTTCTTGAAGAGTGGCGACGTAGAGAGAGCAGACTCTAATTATAATAACTTACAATCTTAACCTATAAATGCTAATCGTTCTGCCTTTTCAGACAATCAATTTTTGTTTTATTTTACAGCAGTGTCTGCAGTGGATTCTTTCTTTTGTTGCTTTTGAACGCGGTAACTTCAGATATCCCACTTCAGACGGGACATATAATATATCTCTATACATGTACATAAATATATACCATGATGAATGACAATGTATAATTACTGTCAAATGAAATTGAATGACTTATGTATATAATAACAATAATACAGATAAATCATTGTCATTCGATTTCTATAATAGCATAGGGTAGCCACTGAAAGACTGAAGGATTTGAAGAGGATTTTGTTTTATATCATTCAGGTTTTTAGTGGCCACCCTGTATACAATTTGTAGTATTGAGTACATAGTTTGTTGAGTTTGTGAATGCAACTTTAATGATCACTTCTCGTCGAAAATTTGTTTGATGTACATGAAAGCTACTCTGTCCAGATCATTATATAAAAAAATAACTACAATATTACCTCTGTCGTTGCATTCTTGATCTTTGCTTGTCTATTATATCTTTCATTGATACTTCAGGTTTGTGAATAATGGAAGTTGGACCCGGTTCTGCACGAAATAACTCTATTTGGTTAACTCTACACAGAACTAGGAGAGATCATGATTTCTCCGGCCTCTTGTTTTGATAATTGCTTATGATTGTATTTTTTTACGAAAAACATAATAGTGTATGAGTAGCACAATGAGCGCTAACTGCTCTAGTTTCTGTAACATATAATTTTGTAAATTACAATTTGCGCTAACGGAGTCAACTGATCCATAACATATGATCAGCAGTGGCGTGGCCCATCGCAGCATTGCAATATTGTGTACGATTCTTTTTAACTAAAACACGATCAGGATCAGTAATATATAACATTGGTTTGAATTTGTTTCACATTTGTCAAGTTTTCTAAACTAAACATGCTAACATAATAATTATTACATGGCTGTTTTCCAAGTCAACTGGTGCTTTAGAAACCGAACTATTATTAAAAAATTCATATTATTTATTTCCGACTGCATTATTCGAAAATTGTAGCAGTTAGTGCAATAACTCTCATATACTATTTTCTTCCTCGTGAAAAATACAACCATAAACAATTGTTAGGTACAGGGGCCGGATAAATTGTAATCTCCCCTTAGTGCCTGTAGAACTTAGGTGCTCTCAAGAACTGGGATTAAGTATCGCCCGATTGGCGTCGGTCAGATAGACAACTAAAAAATGTTTAATTCTCTTTCCTTTCAAAGCAAACACGTGATTGATTCGTGTTCGTCGCACGGATCTCGATAGATGCACGAATAATTGAACTGTTAGGTATGCATCCATAGAGGTTATACTGTGTGTGTAACGCGAAACTCGATTCGGCTTTCTTCGACATTCTTCGGGTGCATCTGCAAGATCGAATGTGATGTCTCTATAGCCGAAATAACGTGACTAAATAAATAATTCGTCTTTTTGCATTAATATTCTTTTTCCCTTCGATTTCAAAACTCTCATCAGAACTCCATATCCCAGCCGGAGAATTCATCTGGTGGTATTTCTCGGTCCGGTGGATATCTTTCGAAATTTCTTGTGTCAACGTGACTCCGTATCTGTAATGAAATAGAGAGTATAGAGAAAGTGCGTTTTTATGATATCGTGCAAGTTTCTTGTAGATAAATTATGTATTTTATTTCTGACCGTAGGAACGATCGGTGCTGGTAGACTTAACCTCTGCAAGGCTTGCCAATTGAAATCCAAGAACCACCTATACGAAAATGAATAATTATAATAATATTTATATAAATATAAAATATCATGTAAATTTATATAAACTCACTTGTGATCTCTGATATCTTGAATACCATTTTTTTGATAACCTAAACGCTCAGACGGACTAAGTCGTAGGAGTTTCTTAATAAGATTATTAGCATTTTTATTAACAATACTAGGTATTCCAACCATATCTATGCCCTTTAGAATTTTATTGTAGGTGGTCATGTGATCAGGACCTCTGAACGGTGGTTTACCAACTAAGAGTTCATGCGTGAGGATACCCAGGGCCCAATAATCTACGGCTCTAGAAAAAAATAATATAAACATAATAATGGATCCTAATAATTAAATAAATAATGAAAAATATACCCAATTTATATTTATAAACGCACCTATCGTGTCCTTTATTCAAAATTATTTCAGGGGCTACGTATTCAGGTGTCCCAGCGAAGGTCCAAGTCTTATCTGGACCAATTTTCTTACTAAATCCAAAGTCCACCTAAGACACATATTAAATATATAATAAAATTGAGGGTACAGTCTATCATGAAAAAAAAACCAAACATCTGTCCTTACCAATTTCAAATAACCACGAGTATCTAGCATGAGATTTTCAGGCTTGAGATCTCGATAGACAATATTAAGAGAATGAAGATGGTCCAGAGCCTCTACCACACATCCAACCATAAATTGTGCCGTGTGATCATCGAAATATCTTCTTCTCTGTAACGTCGTCCACACGTCACCTCCCAGACAAACTTCCATAAGGAAGTATACGTATTTGTGATCCTTGTACGTTTGATAAAGCCTGGTGACAAGTAAAGTATTATTCAAAAGAAAAAGTGTTCTGGGCACATAGAACATTTTTGAAAATTTGTATTACGTACACAATGAATCACTTACTTGCAAATGAACGGCGAATCGCAAGCCTGCATAATATGTTTCTCATTGAGAACATGTTCCTGCTGTTGCTGATCAACCATCACCTTCTTTTTGAGCTTCTTCAGGGCGAAGCTCTTATCAGAATCTGAACGAAGTGTTACCAATTCAACACGACCAAATCCACCGACTCCTAGAGTACCTCGCACCTCCAAATCGGACAGAACTAAATTCGAGTAGGCATTGGTCCATTTTTTTGGCGTCAGAGAACGTTTCTGCTTTTCGTATTCTGCTAACCAGTCCTTATTGCGAATAACGTCGAGACCGCCCAAGTAATTTAAAAAGGTGCTATAAGATGATAATGTGATAATTTAACATTTTTATTCATATTTTAAGGGATATAAAACAAAAAATGTTTTTCGTACTTACGTTCTGTCCAAAGTGAGACATTCTACACCGGGAGCCAGAGCAATGGCGTTTGCATGCCTTCGATTTTCACCCGCGTCATCGAAAAGTGCCTTTTCACCAAAATACTGTCCTCTTCCCAGTACCAGTAATTCTTCCTCACCATCATAGTCGGTGTCCTTTGTTATCCTTACGTTACCTCCGCTGATTATATAGAATTTCTCACCACGTTCGCCCTGCTTGACTATTCGCGCAGCAGCTGGGAAAAATTCCTGCACGAGAATGATGAAGTTCATTATGGCTCATAGAGAAAAAATAATGTTCAGATAAAAATTCAGAATACTTACGACGCGTATTAAATCCGAAATTTTTGTAAGCACGTGTTCTCTGGGTTCAGGTAATTTTTGTAGAACGGACACTCGTCTAAGGAATCGTATGTTGGCTTCTAGTCGTTCCTGGGCGCTTCTCATCATCACAGTAAGAAATACGGATCTGTCCAGGACCCATACCTTGCCACCATTTTTCACTGAAATTGAAAAGAGACATTTGTAGAACCAATCTCATAGCTATCTGTAATTCATCATTCATATAGGACATATGTGGTACCGGTTATGGAACGTAGTCTCTTTGTATTATACAGTAGTGCCAGTTCTCCAAATGCTACACCAGGACCAAAACTTCTCTGGAACTTGTTACCATCATAAATATCAAAATCGCCCTCGGCCGAGACATACAGATGAGATCCTACAAAATTGTATATTAATTCCCAAATTTTTCTTTAATAACAAACAAAAGTAATAAATCACAAAATTTATACCTATATCTCCTTCGCGAATTACTTGAGTATTAGGAGGTATCTGCTTAGGGTACATGGCAGAAACCAGAGCTTCCACCTGGTTTTCTTCAAGATTACCCAAAAATTCATTTTCGAGAATTGCTCTTTTGATTTGCCGTCTCGATCTAGAATACCAATGATAATATTTAAATTTTTTTTAAATTATCATTAACACCTTACGTACCTAGAATCTTTATCATAAACGGGCGTCGGAGCCGATGGTGGCGTCGGCGTCCTTCCAATGACACCGCCCCTCGGATTGTGCGTCGGATGTTGTGTCAGCTGGGGCGTCGACGGCTGGGAGGATTGTTGTTGATCTTGTTGGATTATCGGCGGCGCCGGTGCTCTGGCCTTAGTATTAGAGCGTAGCGTCGATGTTGGACCATTTGATACAGTTATAACCGGCACAGGTCGTATCTGCAAGAGAAGTTACAAAGAAATGACGAAAAATAAAAAAAATTACCATAGAAACGATAATACACTTAACAGAGTAAAATTTAATATTTATTTAAATAATTTTTTTCAATAAACTCACCACGCTACTGGTAATATCAATTTCACTGGAACGTTTGTAGCTCATGGCTATTGGTTCTTTTGCGCTGCCATTCTATAAGAAATACAGTATATCTTATTGACTCGTAATTAACGAAAACATTTATATAAAAATATCATTAACCATTTGCCCACTACTCATCCCTGCCGATGAAACATCCTTTCCTGGCAGGGGAGTCAAATTCATGCTACCCCTTTGCGCCAGGATGTTCGGTTTTGGAAAGCACGAAAATCTCATCATGTCTTATTTATCTCCTGCATTATTCAGTGGAAGAGCCGGTCGAGCCTTCTGAAAATAAAAAATTATCTTATTTTTTTATAAATTAAAAAAAAAGAAAATTTCTCTTTCTTCCCTGCTCAGTTCTCATTGCGCTAGGTGTCTCACGTAAACTTTGTCCCAGATCGTTTCATTATCGTACAACTTCAAGGCGTAACGCATATACGGAGCACAAAGAGAACACAAAGGAATCCTGTTATATTATCACAGAACTGAAAGCAAGTGCGAAGCACGTGGCTTATTCTACACGACCAATAGTCACATGGTTATGCTAATGATTCAGCAGGCAATATTGTGTTACGCTGACAGGACTTGTTAACACAATTTCACGTCATTGCTGTGGGCGAGGTATATTTACAAATGAAATAGAAAGAGATGATACCAATTTTTCTAAAATGACTCTGTATCCGAGGATATTTTAAGCTTTGAAGATAATTCACATTGAACAGGACGTTTTTCGAGTTTTTGAGATGACATGGAAATAATATAATTAAAAAATATTTTTTTTATAATTATCATTTTACGTAAAATAATACTGGTCCATGTATTAGGGTGGGTTCATTAGAAATTAGAAAAAGGTCCTAGTACGCGCTGGCACTTTTTGTTTGCTATCAGACTCGCATAACGTACGAGTGACGTCATCTGATAACCAAGATTACACGTAAGCACGAGTCGGTCTTCTTTATGAAAACAAGGCCTTGTGAAATCTTATATTGCAAGATTGCTATTGTTCCTACAGCAATCATAGTGCTAATTGTGATTACATATAATTGTATATATTTAATTATGGTATGCTTGGAATCCTAGACTAGGTTCGATAGTATCGCTTATAAAGTTATTATACGATATTCTGATAAGTTTTCAATGATAAAAAATCGATCGATCATCGATCGATATATTCGACATTATATTTCACGTAAATACAACTTTCTAACTACTTTAAAAACTAGTGCTAAATTCAATCATTTTTGTAAAGTTTTATGCATTGAATAACATTGGTTGAGCGTCATTTGTACTACAGCATGTGTCCTTAATCCAGAAAAACCTTAATTTGCAAAATCATTAACTAATTAACGTTAATTTCCGAAGAGATACATTTTCATGGATTTTTTTCCAACAGTATTTCGCAATTCCTTATGATATTTATTGCAGGACTGCTTATTCTGTTTCTCGAAAAACGATCTACGAATTGATCGTGTAGATAGTTGATAATTTTAACCGTTTAAAAATACTAGCCTGTATTTTTAACCAACGAAAAAAATTTCTTCATAAATAAACGGCTATAATTATTATATGGTTAAGATTATCAAATATTTAGGCGGTGAATTCGTAAAGGCCTATTTGAGAAACAGATTTAGCCATGTCACAATAAAATGGCACAAAATTATATTACTCTAGGGAAAAATTGAATAAGAATGTGCCTTTTTGGAAATCGACATTAATCAGGTAATATTATTGTAAATTCATCCATATAGTTTTTCTGGGTTATAATCACATTTTATAATACAAATCACCTTCTACTGCAATCCATTTATTCCGTAAAACTCTGTAAAAATGATAGAAAATATTTAACACCGATTTATCTAGTGCGAAGCGCTCCAACCTCGTTAATCGATCACAAAAATTCATTTAATCATAATACAGTTTTTTATAGAAAGTTAATTTTATAAAGCTCTATTGGAGTATGTAATTATTTTTTACAGGGTGATTACAGAAGTATCATCATCAATGTCGTCGATCGTCGAAGGTTGTTGATAATTATCAGATTTATGTTTCCAGAAAACTGCACGATAACATGGTGAATATTTCTATCCGATATATACTGATTCCCAGTAATTGAAGAACGATTCAGGTATAAATCAAATAAGTTAATATAGTAATAATGAAAATTGTTTTTTTTTTTTAACGTCAGACATTAAATTTAGCTTTTCGATGGCGCAATTTATCTGAAAACTTATGGTGAACAAGTGTCAATAATACTGAAACATTTTCGTATTGATATTAAAACTGGTATGGAACTGATTATTCATTTCCTTCCTCCTGCCTTACGCGATACATGATTTTTTCCATAGATTAATTACGGTACGCGTTATTAACGTTACGTCTGATTTTTTTCTTTCCCCATTTCTCACTTTGATTTACAAAACTATTATCTTTTTCATATTTTTTTGTCTCGCTCCGCTATCGCCTCGAGGCTATGAGTCGTACTTACGAGACGCAACGCGCAATTATACAAGACGCACTAAACATACATAGTCATTTCTTTGCGTGTAAACGGGCAAGAGTTGTGCCAAGAAAAAATCATCGTGTTTTTCCCACATGCTGAAGAATTCACAACCGGAAGTAGAGATGTACAGTTTACAGTTAGAGTCTTAATTGCATAATTTTCAAACAAATCAAGATTGTGAGAAACGATGCAATTCATTTATTGCTTGAACGATTTACTGTACGTAGATTCGAGGATATTGACTTATCAGTAATGGTTTATCAGTGTCAATAAAATTCTATCGCTATGAAGAAAATTTTAAGAAAAAATCGAATCGATTAGCTGAACTAATTAATTTTGACTTTATCATTTCCGATGGCACAATCGCAATTACAAAATTTCTGCGGAAATTAATTTTTCAGATACTGACTATAGATTTCTGATATACAACAGTATATGGGTACTAAATATGAAAAGAAAGAAAAAAATAGGATTACCTAAAAAATTGACTCATTAACATAACCATACATCTTGATTAGGCATATATTTTCTTCTGAGTTTCGAATATACAGTGAAATTAGAAAATTAAAAAAAATGTTAATATTGTATAAAAAGCCATATCAATGTTTATTCCGAAAAAAGAATGGTATCAAGGCAATATTTTTAGTTTTAGATAAAAATCCAGATGTCATGTCATTATCGTCAGTATGAAAGCTTATCGATTTTCGGTCGATTGATCGACGATAATAGGTTAAGATTATTATGAATCAAGACGAGAAGACTCACCATGCAGCGCCAACGTGTAGATTTAACTTAATAAGGAGAAGCTGCAATATAGATCGTTTCGTATACTGAACTGATGACTTTTCGTTGAACAAAGACACTGAAATCTTATCTATCTGATAACGTGGCGACGTAGTATCAACAGGTATACCTACGTGGATATTGTCTATAAAAAGTAATATAAAGTCTTTCGCCAAGTGTCCCTATTCAATCGGGTTTCATACTAACCTCCTAAACGTGACGTCACTCTTAATAATGTTTAATAAACTCTTAATAATCCTTCTAGAAGTTCAGCCCTTCGTGGCTCAATTGTTTTGCACGTTTTAAAGACAGACACGATTGAACGCTAGGTTATGTAGCCAAGCGCATTTTTTAGCGATCCGTCGGATTTGGCAGTTTTACATAAAAGGACAAAAAATTGTTCGGCATCGTCAAACGATAAGGTAGCGGCATATCAGGTACACAATTCTTTATAGTCGGCATGCCGAACTGCGTTAACCTTAGTTACACCTATATTTGCACTTATATGAGATAAACGATACATTATTGATATAGCTGAGCCAATGACGTAGAATACGTATGACAACCAGGCAAATTTAAAAGTGAAAAACGATCGAATAATTAATCTGTATATCACGCGTTATTTTAATTTATTGTATTTTTTTTTCTAATTTCTCTCCTTTGTTTAATATTTGTACTCCAATTATCGAAGGGGTACGCTTCTTTTTTATCTATATGTATATAGAGATTTATATGGATACTAATCAAATTGACACTTGTAGATTTTATCAAACTTCTTCAGATACAATGTTGACTGTAGTTATAATATTGACTGTACATTGCAGACTATACATAATGTGGCACACACCTGTTTCAACGGAGGCTGCTGTTTGACTTCGGTACGTTGACGTAATCGGGTTACAACAGGGTCGCTGAAAACTTCATGTTTCTGACTTTTCTTTTTGAGTAGAGAACAAATGGCATCATGGATTCTCTATGAAGGCATTGCCGAATGATAATGTTTGATTGTTTCGCTTAAATCATTTATAGAGATATGGATTGAGTATAAGTTGATTAAATTATCTCTATTATTCACTATTTTATTATTGTACGTAGTTTCATTATAGTACTGTATAATTTTCTTCACGTTTATATTTTAATTAATAAGAGATGAAATTTTTTTTTAAAAACTTCTTCGTCCCGTAGTTATTTAGTAATTCGTTTAACACTTCACTGTAACTTTATGAGCACAAACATTTTCATAGTTTTGAGATCACACTATTCGATTATTGTATTCTCTGAAAAATAAATAACAAATAATACAGAGTAGTTTAAAGATAAATTCCAAATAGGTTTAACAGATTTTCGAAATCCTTGTCATTTCGTAAAAAAAAAACACGTCTTCCCACCATTTTTTATAGATAGTCCAGAATCATTTTAAAGTTTATAAATTATGTCAAGGCTGATGATTCATTTAGAAAAAAAATGAATTTCTGTCGTATGAAGAATACGCCTTGCTTTCGGAATGCCAGCTTTCGTGCTACTAACCGAAATAAACGCTCTCCGTTCTGACGGTGATAGCGCTGCGAGTATCGGTAATTATTATCGTTTGACACCTTATCCGAACGATATAACGGGTGAACACTATTTTCTGGACAAACACCGATTTCCTAATAATCCTGTATGCGCCGTGTATTCCTAAATTATTAAACCGCAGAATGTACAATTTCCGTCGTTGAGCAATCGATGGAAAAATTTAAGAAGGATCGTATAATTATAAATAAATAAAAGAAATTTCCATGAAACGAAACACCGCATAAGTCACGTAAAAGAATTTGCTGACGAAATAGTTATGACTTTGGATATTTATTAGGTATTTACTTTACACCGGCGTAACGCGGCGCATTATGTACACAAAATGTAAATCTATAATACAACGTCTAACACTCCGTTAACATTAGAAAAATAGTTCCACGCCTTTGTCACACTTCGGGAACCTATTAACGAGACAAATGAATTATGTACATAGAAATATGGAATATTTTCATTTTCTATTGGTAAAATAGACGCTTAATAATCTCGTTTTTTTTTTCATCGGCTGTCCAACCTTCCAATATATTTCGGACAGTCGTATTTATATTGGACCTCTCTAACTTAATTAATTAAAATACTGAGTATTTGGATGATCGATATATCATCGATGGATTGCCGTAGAAATATTTTTGTCATGTTAGGTTTTTTCTTTGGTGTCTTCTGACGCTCTCAGCATCGCTGAGAAAAAGCCCATTGGTCTTCTCATGAGATCCTTTGGTGGTCCATCTTCTACGACTTTACCTTCGTCGAAAACTATGACCCTGTCACAGTCTAATAGAGAAGCGACTCTATGCTGAAAGAGAGTAATAAAGTAATAAAGTAATTTTTTTTCCTTAACAAATTTAAAGGTTGTGAGTCAAGTTAGGGGACCCATATCGCGTTTGGTGTTTATGATCGATAGGCCTTGTCAAAAATGTGTGTAAATATAAGAGTGTCAACAAACCGCTATTGTGATTACTGTTCGACTTTTGAACGCTAATGAGGCAGCACGTAGTAATGACTGTTCTGTAGTTGGATCCAAAGCACTAGTTGCTTCATCTAAGATTACAACAGCAGATTGACGTAATGCAGCACGCGCCATACTTAAAAGTTGACGTTGACCAGCTGAGAAGTTTTCACCACCTTCTCGTACTTCAGAATCTGTATAAATATTGATAGTGATGTTCAATGCAGTAAGTATAAATATTAACCAGGTATTCTACTTATGGAAAATATGTTCACTTAGTCCTTCTGGATGAGATGAGATAATATCTTTTATCTGGGCCAATTCCAAAGCAGACCACAGTTCTTCATCCGTATGTTGGCATAAGGGGTCTAGGTTTTCCCTGTAAAAATTATGTTTCTTTTAAACCGTGGGAAGCTTTATAAAATATTATTCTAACTCGAATATACCTTAGATACGTACCTAACCGTGCCGCTGAACATAATGACATCCTGGGGAATAGTGGATAGTCGTGATCTAAGGGTACGTAGAGGAACCTGACGAATATCGATACCATCCAGGAGGATACGACCTTGATTAATTTCAACCAACTGAAGCAAAGACATGGCTGTTGAAGACTTTCCGCTGCCGGTTCGGCCGCATATACCCAGCTGCGATTATATGAAAAAATAACATTCTTAGCAATTCACTTAAAGCGGCAAATCTAACGATAGAAACTTATGATAAAATTACTTTTTGACCAGGAGGTATATGCAAGTTAAGATTCACAATCACAGGCTCTCTCTGAGGATCATATCTTAGTGAGACAGATTCGAAAATAATTTCCCCCTTACTGGGCCATTCCTTTGATACACTGTAACCTACAAACACGTTGCTTAGAATGACATTTTTAAATATTAAAAATAATGTCACTTAGAGAATGAGTTTAAGACATTTTACCATTCTCTCGATAATTTTCTTGTGGCGTTTTTGTATAGGCAGATAGACGCGCTACACTGCCCATGTACATTTCGATTTCGGAAACGAATTTGACTACCCAGTTCAAATATATTGGCACTAACAAGGTGTAATTAACAGCTAGGCCAACAAGGGCTGGAGTAACACGACTGGGATACAATTCAGCGGATATAATTGCAGTAAAAATTGCAGCTATCACAATAACTGCACCTAAATAGTCCTAAAATGTGGAATAAATAATTAGGTTTATGTATCGACTAAATTATATCTTATTCAGTAGGAGTTTTCTTTACCAAAGCAATTCCCAGCCACCTGCTACTCGTGTTCAGAATAAGGAATGCATTAGAATTTGAATCTAAATGCTCGACCATGTCTTCCATAAATCGCGATTGCTGTTTAGAAGCCCTCAGTGTTGTGAGACCAGCAAGTGTCTCAGAAAAATGTGCCGAAGCTGGACCACGAGTGCTAAAAACAATAAAGTAACATTAATTGTTATACTAGTTAATGTTTAAAGAATTACTTTTACCTTCCGTCAAGTCTTTGAAGTTCCCGTGCACTTCGCCTATAGAAACGTTGCAGGAAGTAATAAGCCATACAGGTTGGAAGTGCGGCAATCAAAAACCAAGGTGAAATTATGGCATTGACCAGCATGGCGGAGCCGCAAAGAAGCATAAAAGCTGTGAGTCGCTGCACCGATGTAGACAATTTCTATATGAATTAAAAAAACCATTGAGTAATCATGAGTAACTTTGGAATTTTATATGTACGATATACCTTATCAATAACACCCATATCGGCACTGAATCTATTTAGTATCCTTCCGATCGGCGTGTGCTCGAAAAAAAATAATGGAGCCTTGAGAAGACCTGCGATGGCTTCCTGGTGAAGACATCGACGAGCTCTTGCACCAGCCCATTGTCCAACTCCATTATAAAGAGCCGACAGAAGGATAGATCCTACTGATAGGGCTATGTAGATTTTGAAGTAAAAAACCGTCTGCGAACAAATTTTTCCATAGCTTAACCATGCATTTTTTCTGAGTTATTAATTACTTTATTCTCTTAATGTAACTCACATCTTCGTGTCTACGTTTGAATGAGTTCGGCATACTTCCTTGATCTGTCCATCTACTCAACCATAAATCAGTATAAACCCGAAGTGCCTGACAAGCCAAAGCTGCAGCAATGTAAGTGAGACCAGGTCCTATACCGCCAGCCTTTAAATAATCCAGCCATACCACAGAAGTGACCAAACCACTAGTATCTTCGCGAAGATCTTCTCCTGGATTTAAATGATGAGAGCTCGAGTTTTCTGAAAATATCAAAAATCAAATATTGAACCATTCTGAAATGGAAATTAACAGATTCATTTGTACTAACTATCATCCTCGTCGTCCACATCATCGACGATTCCAGACTCCGTAGACAGAAGCCTCTTCACGGGATGATGATCCCACTCTTGCGTTGGGGTACTTCTGTAAAAATATAATACCTCTTTACATTTTCCATAAACTGTACACAATATCGTAACATGCGGAACCAAAGAATTTATAACGTCGAAACACGAAAATCATGCGATCCAGGCAATCATTTGAAGATGCGCCACAAGTCTGTAAAACATACTTGTTCGTGTTTGTAGACATCAGTTTACGAAGTACACTTCGTTCCCTACTAAGTGTAGCCTCTTCTGAATTAAGGCTCACTATCCTGTAAGGCGCGTATATGTTATAATAATAGTCATTAATGATTTTAAGAAAATTTCACATACCTCCCAGAGAAGATCTGCTTGAGCATACTGTTATGCTGGCCATTGTCAATGGTATTGTATCTCTTCCTAAACAAGTAATTAAAACAATGAAGCGAATGACTTTCAGTATATAATAATGTAATGATATATTTTTATAATTACATGCAACATACCTAGGAACTATATAATGACTTTCTAATATAGTGGGAGTACTACTCTGTCGCAAGACTGGTGGTGGATGTTTTGGTGGCTGAAGACTAGTGGCTCTTACAGCATTTCGATGTTTTTTTGATCTTCTTCTAACAATTCCCCACTCTTCGGTCGGTACTGGAAGATCAGTAAGATCATGCGCAAGGTATCTAGAACCTAACAATGTAGACCTTCTCATTCTGAGTGGGACGAAGGTTGGCGGTGTCTAAAAAAAAGAAATTAATGAATAATCACGTTGTAAAACAATTATAAGGGTTACTGACCACGTGAGCATCTTGATCAGTGCTCCAGGAGCCATCGCTGGTATGTCTATGTCTAACGGTGATACCAATCCTTGATATCAATCTCACCAAGGACCACCGATCTCTAGCAGTTTTGTGTGCTCGATGTTGATCGTCCTGCCTACGCGCAGCTTCCTTCCATTCAGCTGCCAATTCAGGATCGTGATCTTCGATCCAAGATCTAGATCCTACTGCACGAAGTCTACATCCTTCCATAGCTACGATCTACAATTACAAAAAAAAAAAAACAATTTATATATTGTATTCGTGTCAATAGATTTCTACGTATACAATGTATACCTGCTCGGCTGCAGACATCAATTCTAATCTATGGGTCACCATGATCACGGAACGACCTCTTCTGAGTAAGAGTCTTTGAATACCATGGTCAAAAATTTGTTGCCCTACTTGTTGGTCCAAGGCCGACAATGGATCGTCCTGAAAATATGAGCTTAGAGATTCTGTTCACAAATAGGGATAGAGGAATTCGGTAATAATAGTCAAACCAAGATTATGGTGTCAGCATCGCTATAGATGGCTCTGGCTATTGTGATCCTCTGCTTCTGACCACCGCTTAGATTTATTCCCTTTTCTCCGATCCTTGTCAAGTCTCGACCTGGCAGGATGTCCACATCAGGTTGCAGAGCACAGGCTCTCAGAACACTACGATATCTTCTAGGACGATATTCAGAGCCAAAGAGGATGTTATCCCTTAGTGTTGCGTTAAGGAGCCATGGCTTTTGTGCTACGTACGCTACTTTCGTACCCCTGATGAAAATATCGCTTAGGGAAATGATCGGTACCAGTCCAATAGTTTGAATACTTACTTGGCCCATTCGACTCTTCCACTAACTTTGGATATTTCTCCAAGTATCGCCGAGAGTAAGGACGTTTTCCCACTTCCAATTCGACCAACGACCAGGGTCAGTTTACCTAAATGATTATTAAGATGTAACATTATTCTTGACAAGATTTTACATTTACTTAGGATGGCATTATTTTACCTCGTGGAAAACAAAGATCATTAACTATTAGCTGATTGTCCTCGCAACCCCAAGAGAAGATCCCGTCCATCCTGACTACAAAATCTTTGAAATCGGAATCTTTTTCAAAAACCGTATCAGAAGATGATGCATGAGTTAAGTCATCGTTTATATTTAAATGACAGTGATGATCCTCCTCTCCTTCTTCGATGTTGTCCAAAGAACCAAAAATTAATACACCCTGAGTGTTATTCGCCTCTGCCTAGATCAGTTAATGGATAACAGTTTTATTTACTTGTATTTTTCTTATTAAATAATATATACAAATATAGAATACTCACGACGCTGCCGATAGAATTGTTTTTGGAATTATCAATACTTCCAGTGTCATTTACTTCCTCATCAGGAAGTATATTCACAGCTTCCGGTAGGAGCAAGAATTCCTCAAGTCTCGTCGTCGAGATCTGCAATGTGAATTTCAGTGTCCACAGAGCTGTTTCAACATGGCATAACGTTAATTTGTAATTACCATTGCGTTTATAATAATGGGAACTATAACGGGGAATATGAACAGCGGTACAGTCAGTTGTGAAAATAAGGCCAGACTGGCAAAGACATTTCCAGCATCCAAATGTCGTTCTTCCACCCAAAAGTAAACGCCGAATGTGAACAGAGTCATCAGAACTGAGGAAGCGTGCGTAAGAAAAGCTGTAAAAAAAATATAAAGTTAATAAATCACAGAACGTGCAAATATTCGTGATATAAGTTTAGAATACTAAAACCTACTAATCAACGCCCAGTAGAAAGAATCCTTGTCTAATAGTTTCAGTTCCTGATTTCTAGTTTGTCGGATTCTATTTTCAAAGAGATCCTCCCATGCTCTAAGCTTCACTAAACGCATCCCCTGAAGAACTTCATTGACTAGTCTAAGTCGTGCGTCGCTCCTTTCCTAAAGAATCATTGAAGAAATAAAAAATGAAATTATATTCAAATATATAACCTTACAAAATTCAAATCAATGGAGAACGTACTGTAATTGATTTTGAGTTGATCGACATTTTCTTTCCCAGATATAGCTGCATTGGAGTGACTATTAAGATGCAACAGACTGCACCGACAATAGCACTGATTCCCAATTTTAGATAAAGAAGAAAAATTATAGCAAAGATCTAAAAGAAGTTACGATGAATTCCAGTTTATTTTTCTAAAACATATTCATAATAAAATACCTTCAGTGGTACAGCCCAAGTGTAATGGCCGATCCAAAAGAAGCTCATTACGTTGTACGCATCTTCGGCCATTAAATTTGTTAGTGTTCCAATGTCTGCCGTTTGATGACGCTGTACGTCCTTCTCTTTTTCCTTTTCAGGTGGTTTCTCTTCCTCGATAATACTCCACGAGCAAAGTCTTAGAGCTTTATCATACACTAATGCCTATTTTGTTTAATTAATAAGCAATTAGATGTAAATCAAGACTTTCTGATATAGATCGTTAAGATGACCTGATATAGCGATTAATTAAATTTGATTAACTTTACATACCTGAAGAGCTGTTCTGAGATGAATACCTTCGATATTTAGAATATGCGTCGACGCCTGGCTGAGTGTACTTTGTAAAATGACCGCAAGAAATATCAAAACCCCCAAGAAGTATCCATTTTGAATTAGTTGATGAATGGTAACAAAATTCTAAAATCCAAATTACCATCACAATACAATTAACAACGCTTTATATGCTCACTAAATTTTTGACCTACCCCATAATTAATATTACGATGACCCACAGTTGAATTTTGAGTAGCAGAAATATAATCAATAATTCTCGAAATGGCCATTGGTCCCACAAGAGTCGTAGCATCCCCTAATAGCTTAAGAATGCCGCCAATAGTAAAAGAAAACCAAACTCGCCTCCAGAAGCATCTCCATAAAGACAACTTGCCATTTTTACATTTTTTCTGAAAAATGAGTTACTCCTTAACATACTTCATAATTTTTTTCGGAAAGACAGTTCATCAAGAAAGTACATCAGGAACTTCTTACTTTCTCATCCTCATAGATGCTACGAAATTTCTCAAACTGCACCTTGGTAGTTTCCGCTTCCGGTAACTCACCAAGGTCGAGTAAATCCAAGGGCGCTTGATACCCTCGTGCCAAAAGTTTGACAACCCAGTGAAAAGTGAGTCTGCTGAGTAATGTAGAGCTATCATGCTGGTAGGAAGTGTGTGTATGTTCGATGTGACGTACCGTGTACCGTTTACTCCTTCGCATCTAAACACGTCAAGAAAGTCCAAAGTTATTTATGAGAACGTAAACGCCGCAAGGTTATGCTGTTTAGTCCTCGAAAATTTTAGCGTTGCAAATAAACGTCACGGCGTCATATAAAAAAATAATATTTTCAGACAGTGAATTCGCTATTTTCCAAAAAAACTCTATTCAAATTTCCCGCTACAGTATACCATTCTAATCTACCTGCACTAATTAGGCATACCTAAAAATAGAACAGAGTATAAATATGTCCGTCTACGTACACCCTCGATATTCGAATTACACAACAGGATATAAAAATAATGAGACTATATAATTGAGTCCAGGATCTGTCAAGGACAAAACCCATCATGGATGCTGTGATCCTAGAAAATTAAGGTGGTTCAGCAAGACCTCACCGTAACGTTAAAATTAGATGAACCTGTAGAAGATATCCTGAAGATAACCTGATATCTTTAACGGCGTCATATTATATGTGCCATTAAATGATCCATTATACTCTGCAATAAACTCCGATTAAGGAAATTCAAGTTCCTATACATCCACTATAAGTTATCTACAAAAAGGTTTAAACAGCTCAGAGTATTAATTAAAAAGCTAATTCAAAGCTTCTCAGAGAGGTAAAACGGCGTTTAACATTTCAACGCGATAAGCACGCGCCAACATATAGTAATAACTATTATTATGCAAATAAGCTTTGCCCTGTCATAAACTGTGTATAATATAAAATGGCTGGCTACGTACTATCCTGGAAATTGTCGATAGCGAGGTACTTACTCTTCCTCTAGCTGTTTAAACCCAGCAGTAATAAGTTTGCGCGTTAATCTTGGCCTGTTTACATGATAACTACTTACGGAGAGTAATCGCCACTAGACGAAGAAGAAGGGTACCGAGGCGTTAGGTTAGGTTTTATCTCGCAACAGAGAGAGTAGAGAGAAAACGGTTTTCAGACAGACAGAAAAATATAAGAAGATTAAGTACCTAGCGAAAGATTACAGTAATTGTCGGCATTCTCCCTTACCATTTTGTAAAGCGTAAAGGAATCAATCATGGCGAGCAAACCGCAACAGCAGGATGCGGCGGCAGTAGAAAACATTCGAACGTATACGATGGTAAGGCCAAATCTAAAATGGACATCACTTGAAAAATGATTGCATAACAAACAGATCGATAAATTTACTCGACTCATCATATGAACCGGATATCTCAAATTGGAACCGAATAATCAAACACAGTACCATTATTAGTTTCATCTTTGATTTATAAAAAATACTCTTATCATTTAATTGCATTATTTACCTGTGTAAATAAATTAATCTCCATGCACGCGCCACGGCCATTATTGTAAATCCACCGCCGGAAATCGCCACTCCGAGCCCATCTCTTACTTCCGTTTGACGATGGACCACCCAGCAAGAGATTGTTGCCAGGATACTCAGAAATGGAAGTATAGCTGCCGGTACTAGTAAGGATTCCAAGAGCTCGAATAGGAGTATCAATAGTAACGAGATGCATAATAATGTTCTTGTATTATGCAGCGGAAGTAAAACAGCTGTTAGTCTGCAACACACAGTTATCATAGGAATCGCTTTATGTTTACAGTGCGAAATAGGTTATGTATGATCAGTATGGTATTGCAATTGGTGATGCATTAAAATAGTATCACTATGTATTCACTTCGAATAACAATGTTAACGAGATGCATGATAACGATCTTGTACTATACAGTGGAAGTAAAATAGCTGTCATTTTAATAATGTATGGTTACCGTAGGAAATCTTCCATGTTGGCAATACGAAATAGATTGACGAGCCAATACGTATGAATAGCCTCAACGAATAGGTTATGTGTACTCCGCATGTTACTGCAGCTATTATGCATTATAAGAATGTTACCTGATTCTCTTATATATACCATTATGTGTCTTTCTATTTTCAATTAATAAAACCGGTAACTGTATATCAAGTGACACTACACGATATTAAGTAGCACTGTACACTCCTGACGCAAACATGTTGCGTATAACGTAGTATAAGAATGAAGAATGAAACGAAATCCGAAGCTTTCTGTCGAACTCGTGAATATATCAAACCCGTTTCAGATTTACGTGTACTGCAAACACAAGGAAATCCCAGCGCGCGGGCCTCATTGTCCGCCATTAAAATTCTGTCAACCTCGTCGATGACGTAACCGAATTCAAAGTAGCTGTACGTTTGCCACGGTTTGATTTGATTGTATAACTGCAGTTATTGTTGTATTCAGACAACTTGTTTATTTACAGTGGCAGGTAACGTCAATTGAAGTTTTATTAAACATTTTTAAATGGTTCTTCGCAATGCTTGATGTACGTTAGGAAGTTATATATACATAGAAGCAATTCAAACGAATCGTTTGTTCTTTGTAAGGAAGTTCTTTATATAGAATTGTGCAACACATTTATATTTAGTATCTAAGATTGACGGTGTATTTTTGTGGCATAGAGACGACAGTTCCAAATTTTAATATGGATTTGATTTCTTCAAGGATATATTTCGAATCAACATTGTCAGAAAGTGTCGTAATCCGAGAGTATCGTAAGAGCTCGTTTGCGTGCGGGTGTATTATGTTTGCTGGAAGAATCACGCGTCGCACGTGTTTTGCCTTAACTTTGTGATTCTTCAGTGTAGTAAACACGAAGAGTTACGAGGAAGCAGATAAAAGTACACGCCTTCCTGGAATATCCGAAGATTAATTAATCAAACGTAATACATTATAATCAAAGTAATTATGACTTCTTTTATGGAATTTCCTACGTTTTGTATTAATGTTTCTTCCCCTATTTTTTCATTATCAAATATATTTTTTTAATATATTATCAATATCGTGGAGAAATCCACAAGCCATTAGTAACTAAATACATTGGTACGTTACACAGTAACGATAAAGTATACCTCAAATATAACAAAATTTTTAATTAATAAATATTGCACGTTAATATGACTCTCCTTTTGATTAAAATTCACATGAAATTTTTACCGTACGTACAATCATTAAAAGTAATTCTAATTAGTAATTTATGCAAAACGAATGACTCACGTTGATCTGTCTATACGTACGTGTTTCAATTTAATAGCCTTTGATTCACGTAGTACCGACAACGGCTATAAGTATGCTAATTATAAAGGCGATACCGAGAACGAATTAACATACAGGGTGCATTGAACAGCCTATTATATATATATACATCACAAAATAGATGATTCGTTGCGTGCAGAAACTACGTAAACAACCAATGGATTTCTTATCCATATTTAAATAGCAACATCTTAACAGGATAAAATAGTATCAGTACCATTTTCAGGGGTCATCCGCTTATGGTATGTCCTTATCGAAGAGTCCCCTGAACTTGTTACTGATAAAATAAGCTTCCCATATACAGGCTACAGCCGACCGGAAATTCCTTTCTCTTTCAAAATAATCATCATGGACCACCATTGCGTAATTAGATAAAATTCTTGAGATACATACGTAACTGCTATAGCCAGATGAATCATCCATTAATGAAGGTACTTTAAACGCTAAGTTTTTAAACTCGCTTCACTTAACCCCATTGGGAATTCCCAACAGTGTTTTCCCCATAGAGAACAAACTTATTCACTCGCTTCAATTTTATTAATTGACAGTTCAAAGAATGTATGATCGAACGTGATATAGTATACAAAGGTTTACTTACTTGTGTGTTTTCGTGCATCTATACTTGACTGACAGAACACAGGCGACGAAGAATGTCAAAACGGCAACAAAGACGTTCACCAGCTCTACAATACAGTCCCCATCTGAATTGGTCGTCCCACTTACGCGCACAGTGGTACCATTTTCGCTTTTCCAGGACCACACAAGGTGTCTTCCGGGCGGCACCAGAAGACGGGATAACGAGCTCACCTCCTCGCAGATTCCCATGGTGCTCGTTATCGATAATCACTGCTGTTAATCATACGTAGGTTAAATGACGACGATTTCTCATCCCTTAGAACACTTGATCCCTTAGTCACTTGGTCCATTAATTCTCATTTCCTTACGGCCACTGCTAATTAAGGTCTCTTCTCAATCTCTTTCTTACATGTCCTGCGTCCAAGCCACGCGTTACATTTTCCAGTTGAAGTCGATTGAGCAATTTTAAATCTAAGCAGAACAGAGGCGAAAGTTTTGTAAAATATCTGGCAAACAGACTGCATGCATGTCTTATAAACACGCATTTAGTATGCAGCTAACGACAAGCTTATATACTATACTCGGCATACGTTACGTTAGAAAAGGTAGAAAAGGGAATAGAAAACTATCGTATGTACACTTCCTCTCTGAAATATATACTGCTATGTACATTTGTATATATTTATAGAATAACGTCAATCGAAGCATTTGAAGCTTCCGTGCGATCGGTAACAGTCTCCTCTTCACATGATAAATTATCCTCGTTTATTATCACAGCATTTTTCAGGCATAACACATCGGCCCCAGTTTTATGCGTCGCGTCGGTCCTGTCTTTCATCTGCCGCTCTTTAAACGAATCTGCCGCGACCCGTTTAAGATTAATAGCCAGTTTCCAGTGGTACGCGTGGGACTCGATTAATGTCAGGGAAGCACCAAACTTCACTCATTGAAGCCTTCAAACATCCTATTGTATTTTTTTTTTGTATAGCGTGCTTCATAGCGTCGCGACGCTATTTCCGTTATGCAAGATAAATACGTTAAAACTATTATATACATAGTCATTTCTACACCCGAAAAGTGACATCTTGACCGATAACTGTCATAAACAAAGAGGCTACTTTTATTAATTTACCATTTTTTTAACTACTTGATTATACTTTTCAGTACATATGTCTTGTATCTGATAGGATGCGAGTCTGGCTATAGGTATTTAGGTAACTGACCCCATGACAGAAAAGACCCCAGTGTTAATTGCTTATATTAACACCTCGGCCCTTGCGGCAGCATGTTGAATGCTACTAGGACACATACTCAACGTAACGTGCTATTTTTGACAAATTTCTTTTGTGGATCGATTTAATTAAGGACGAAACTGTACGGTAAATTTATCGAAACATTTAAAAAAAAAAGTAATATTTATTTATTAAGTCTCAGTCCATAAGTACCTCGTACGGATGAGCTTGCACGTATACTGGCACTGATTCCGACACTAACAGTTTTCCTCAACTTGTTCCAAGAAATCGAATGGCCTGTTGATATATGATCGGTATAAATCGAATGGATGCTGCAGAAGCTTTGATCTACTTTTAAACTGGCGCTTTTTGATGATTGACGAATCGCAATGATTGTTGATAGTTCAATCATTCGTTACTAGTTGTTTATACATTTTTTAACTGTGATACGTTTCACAGGTGTTTTTACTTGATGTATTAACCACGTGTCTTGATCCTCGTGGAAACGAAGAACAGAGCTCCGTTCTTGTTGACGGCGCGCGCAGTACTGACTGGCTCACGAAGAGAGAGACCAGCTTCACTGGCTTCGCTACAGAGAGATTTTCTGATACGTGAGTCACAGTCGTGGAATCGCTATGCCAGATACTTGCTCATTGTTTAACTAGTAGCATCCAAAGGCGTGGTGACTGCGAGAAAGAGACTCGTGCGAATTTTCAATTCGACGAATTGTTTACTGGAGCAATATTGATGTGGATGACATACAAGATTTTCGGAAAAAATTTTTATCCGCAAACAAAATGATTTTTTTAGGAAATATAATAAACGTATACCTCGTATAACGTATACGTAACGTATAATATAATATACGTGTAATACCTCCTTTACTTTTTGTATCGCATTGTTACATTACCAAAAGAAATCGTTGAACCACGTACTCGAGTTGGAAATTGAGAATGCAGCTGAGTAAACATAACGTGCATTTAACGCTGGGCCAACAAACGAGACAAAACAAGGTGTACAGATTTGTTGCTCCCGAAATGGTCACGTTTTGAAAATGTAAATATAACACTGCGTTAGTATGCCAGTGGCTACTTGTATGTCACGAGCATTATGCATTATATTATAATTATGTACAATTGCACAAAGGTATCCATGCATTAAGCAGAAATAGAGTACAACAAAGATGATGATTTATTTGAAAAATATTTAATAATAAACATTGACAATATACAGAGAAAATACGCCATAAGAAGTCGCTATGGGAGTAGTAATAAGAACCTAACAACTGGTCCAGACTTACAAAATATCATTCAAATCAGACAATGACGTAGGTGCTTGCGAGTACACCTCGACTTCCGTATTTAACTATCGACTTTCTTTCTTTTCTTTTTTTTTTGTTATTTTCTAAATTAAACTTCGAGTCCGTTTTTTTTTTTTTCATTTTCTTCCTACCACAATCATTATCCGTTCTTCCTTTTTATGCAATGTGTTCTTATTCTCATATACCTTCGTACCTCTGTGTTAATAGTAGGCATCGAGTTTTACACGAATTTACATGAAAATTCGTATTTTATACTTTTAACGTACTCGTAACTCGATTGTGCACTTTTTCACGTATATACTTTATTATTCATAGACTCTGTAACTTTCGAGTTTTCACGAAAAATTGCTCGATCCAAATTCTGCCGATTAATTTATTTAACCGTCGCTCTTTGTTCGTTTTACGATTCGGTTTGTTACACTGCGATAAGCAAAAAAACAATTGGCATATAATAGCTGATGAAATTTTTTCCCATTTTTTGTTGTTTGCTTTGTTCTCGACGCTACTACCTTACTTAGAATTATTTTTAAGAGTGTGCTCTCGTTACTTGCTGTCAGCCAATTGGTTGATCTCATCAACGTGGTTACTATATAGTTAAATCGCTACCTGACCAATTGTTAGTCAGCCAATTGGTTGGCAGACCGCACAGACCTTATATTAAACTTTACTTTATACACGCACGCACTCATTCTAGAAAGTATGCAACTTCATAATGTCATGGAACATCCCATTTCAAAGTACTCACACTTTTGTTTTCACGTTAATTATTCTCATTTAATAATTCAAAAAACATCGACGTGGCTTTGCCGTTCTCGCGTGTAAACCATCCGTGCGTTTTCACTCTCATGGAAGCTTGACTGACAAGAGATGGTAAAATTTAATTTAAATAGTTGCTATTTTTATCTTATATTTCACAATAGAGATATTCGAATGAATGTACAATATTTTTTGTTAAACAATGTTGAGAGACAAATTGTTCAGAAAGAATATTTGCTATTAGTAACGTTAACAGTTGGCGAATCAATGAGAACGTTTATTGACTTTTGAAAGGAAAATAAAAAAATTTAGGGAATTTTCATTTTTTTTTTTTTTTTTCATTCTCTGTGTCATTGGAGTTTCGAGGAGAAATGCGCTACGGAATTTTCTTTTGCTTTCACTTTTTCCAAGAGTTACGGTAACGCCACGTCCCCGTACACTAGGATATGTTGCTCATAAGACGTGTCATTACGTAGTCATGAATTCATCTAGAGTCATCTTTTTAAAGTATTACATATCGTATGGTACGTATCATCGAATATTTTACATTGCGTTCGCTAATCGTAATCGTTTTTAATCGATGGTAAATTAATATCGGTAGTAGGAGCTTCTTCCATCGCGTTTCCTCTTTTATCTTCCATTGTGTCCTTGCGTAAATCCTTCGGTGTTTATTAATAAACCCCTGCGTGTTACGTAAGCAGCGAGAATATAAGAGAGCGGGTCGATCGATATAGATCGTTATGATCGTGGCTGATCGATCGTATTGATCTAGAGGGATAGAGGAAGGAAGAAAAAAGTATTTGGAGAAATTTATGTGCTGTTATTTCAAGGCGTACGGGACACGATATTTTTTCTTTCAAAATGAACGATGAAATTTTGCAACGATTATTACTATTGGAGAACAGCGAGAAAGGACCATGATCGTTTTTCAATTGAAGTGCATAAGAATAGTTTATATATTCAAAAAAACAAATTATTCAATATCATATAAATAATATGTCCACTATGAAATTTCACTTTGATTGAAAAAGTTTATCAAATAAAAAGATACTTTCAAAAAAGTTCTCCATGTTAGTAGTCGTCGTTGATCATTTTCCATGTAATAAGGTTAAGACCGTTCATCAATCGTTTGATAAAAAAATATCTGTCACGTTGTGCGATAGGCCTGTCACGAATAAAGCGACGAGAATGATTTCTTTTTCATTTCAGGAACAAAGTAAAGTAGACGTCACAAGAAAAAATCAGACGAGGGATATTAACTGTGATAGCGGTGGTAGTAGTAGTTAATACTAGTAATAGTAATATAATAGTATTAATTGAAGAAAAGTGTAGTTGTGCACATGACAAAAAAACTGACGGAAATATCATTAAAGGCTTTTTGCAGGGGCCTCGTCTAATTTGAGCTTGACTTATACTAGCAGCTAATAGTAGTAGCCTACCGTTAAAGGTAATTTTAATTACGAATAGTATAAATTGTAGTTACAGTATATAATATACAGGTTTTGTAGGGTTGGGGATTTAGGGGTGGGTCATGGCTTTTCGTAAAAGGATAGAAATAATGGGATATATCGTAATACGAATCTGCACGCACCATGGAAATTCGAATTGACGAGATTTTGGATCCCGTTAGAAAAAATACAGGAAACCGGAATTGTGACTGCGCAGTAACAACGCGCGACCGACTGCAGTCACGTACAATGCTGATGCATTAAATATAATTTATAATGTGAGAGAGAGAGAGAGAGAGAGAGAGAGAGAGAGAGAGAGAGAAAAGTACAGTCATTCTAGAAAAGCCTTTAGATTTTTTAGAAAGAATAAAAAGGACTAAGTAAAAGGTTACTACTATTGAAAAATTAAACGCTATCAGCACTGAGCGTGAACTGCGCATGCGCACGTGCACAGGCATCGACACTGTACGACGATGGTAGTATCCGGTGTTGTTGCTAAGGACACGCGACAACGATCGGTTGTATTGGATTTAGATTAATCTTACGTCAAACTATGTTCGTGATAATTAATCCCTAATTAATCGGTTAGTTGATGAACGCATCGCTCTCGCGGCTACGGCTAGCCTGATTTGTGCTCGACGATATTTACATGTGCTGGTGGCGCCATCCCACGTATACGCACAGTGATTTCCTGGTTGTAATCGGACGCTTTCGCACTATACTATCCTAACCTAGCAAGTATTCGGATTAAAACGTAACGACGGCCCTATTATATGTCTAACGTACTTCTAAACAAATCTTTGTCATATTTGGCTATTTTCTCATCGCAGTATACCTCCCTTCCCTACTAACCCCAGCTGTACTCTTCGCGAATCTCAACTCGCCATTTTATATTGTATTCGATCATTCTTTCTCTTTCTCTTCCTCTCTCTGTCACTGTCATCCAATTACAGTCATTCGCACATGCGTACGTAATAATCTACGCAATATATATCTTCATTTAATTCTAATCTTAACGGGATATCACTCACTCGGCTCAATGTGCGTACTATTTTCTTTACTCGCGACTCATTCATTTTTTCATGTCCGAAGACTCTCGTCAATTTCTCACAGCGTTGTGTTAAAGAGAAAGAGTGAGAGGTCTGAGACTTTATCGATTCGCGTTTCGATATTGTTAATCGCTAATTAAACGCAGAGGATAGATGAGAATTGATCGAAAAAATAAAAATAAAAAGAGAGACTGTGCCGTGTCGCGCTCTTAGACAGTAAACTGTAATTATAGTGTTTGTATCTTTTATTAATAAACTGGTAAGTTTTTACTTTTCATTTCTTTGTCTCTCTTCACTCGTTTCCACATATGCGAATTACTATTACTTAAATTCTCTCCCGTGTCCTGACAATCCAGCCCATATTTATAATGCGCGCGCAAGAAGTTTATGCAGTCTGTTGCGTCTGTACGCCGACGTCTTCCAGAACTTCGAAGGTCAACGCTACAAAACTTCTGGTTTCGCATCTGTACAATAGTGCGCGGTTATCTCTAACGCGGCCAGCTTTTTGGCGACAGGTCCGTGCGAACCTCTACTTATTTATTTAATTATTTGTTATTTACTTTTTAATCGAGTACAATATTTTAATCGCTCGAGAACGATCCTCGTGAACGAGTTTAATGAGTTTACATCGTTCATGAGAATGCAGCTCTCGCTACGCTTACGTGCGCTTTTTCATCGCGGATACGATCCTTCACTGAGATTCCAGGGACAGTCGAAGGCATGTGCTGCCTTACGATATTAGATCAATATCATAGAAAATGTAACAAAACAAAAAAAGAAGAAAGTGATGAATATAATTAACAAAAAAAAATATGGGAAAGCGGGAACGGGGTGTATAAGTTCAATAAGGAGGAAGTAAAAACAAATTTATATAAGGGAGGAATAGAAACGACGTGTCATCTCCGTTTTGGCGACTAACCAAGAAATAAATTAATTACACCAGATTTGTTAGATCCGCGGCTTTGTAAATTTTGTACCTATTAACGGTAGGGGAAAGAGTTGCGAAAGAGCGGGTGACGAGGGGTTGTGTTTTTCTGATTTTTTCTTCTTTCTTCTTATTGGCAGATTAGGATATTAATGACTGGTACGAGGAAAGGGGGTTGTAGGTACATTACTGGTGGATGTATACAAGTTGACAGGTTGCTTTACAGAATTACTTTGGAAATCGCTAACGAATGCAAAACAAACAAAAAATAAAAAGGACTACGAGTAAACGCGTTTGATTAAAACCGGTTCGAGAATGATGACTAGACCCTGTTTACCAGAATCCGGTACGTCGGTCTAGGAGTTTTCCTTTCTTTTTCTTCCCTCTTTTTTATCTAATAAAACGCTAATTCTATTAATCGTACCTAACGTTTGGTTCGCGACCTACACACATATTTGGCATAGAAACCTAACCAACTTACGCACGCACGTTTCTAACAGCTAGCTACCTAGGTCTCATTTTACAATTAATCTTCCGCGCTACTCGTTCACATGGAAATATAATAATTGTAATAACGCGCCCGACCAATCTTTCACTCGCAGGTAGAGCGGCAGCCGATTTTTTACATTCTAAGGACGAGTGATCGTCCACGGTGCGTGCAACATTGCTTGACAAAAAACTATGTAATCAAAAAGGGAGGATATACAAAAAAAAAGGTAATCAAAAATAATCAAGATGAAAACCGCGACTCGGGCATATAAATATAATGAAAAGATTATCTTGCCTTTTTACGTATGGAAAGCGAGTAGAGGGAAGACAAACAATAAAAAAAAAAAGAAGGTAATCAAGAGGACCAAACTTTGCGATTTTCTATGCCAGATCAGACATACATGTTGGACAAATTACGTATTTTTACCAAATAGATTACGTACTAACGAGTAAATTGCAACGATACTACACGGGCTATATTACATTTTGACCGTGACAATATTACTTGTATAATTAAATCCCCGTATGCGAATTTGATGGTTGAACATTACAAGCATCATGAATTTCATGAATTGAAGCTTACGCGTGTGTGCAGTGTTATCGAGAGAACCACTCGTCCTTTGACGGCTGCCGTTTACGTAGCGCACGCTTATCACTTATCATTTCAATCTGAACGATCCAGTCACGGAGCCATCCCGTTATTTTTTGCCAGGATCCTTCCTCCGCTTATCCTGTCTCGCAGCAATGTTATTATCAAAATTGTACGGTCCTCGATAGAGGCATGAAATCTATGTTTCTATCTTTGTTTGGCCAAGATCGCAACGATGAATTCGCGTTGTTCTTATCTATCTTGTACGAGGAGGAAGTACGGGACGCGAATTTGACAAGTGTCATTTACACACATCGCTAGCTGATAGCCGTAGTCCCGAACTGTCCAAATGACGAGGTTCAGGATGACAAAGACGATGTCGATGAGGTTTATGATGACGGCGAGAACGTGCTAAGTGATGTGCTACGAGAGGCTAACGTCGGCAGGTGGGGCTCCAGGCATCGCATTGGGGATGATGATTGTGTCGGTTTCTGGTCATGATCTGCTGAGTATACAGTAACGCCTTTGCAAGGAAGGCTTCCATTTAATAAGGTGTGAACCTGTTGTATCCGCCCCTGTAGACCGTCGCCTGTTAAAATAAAGCCAAAGATCAAAATCTATTAGTTCCCGTTCAATTTGAATCTTAGTCAATTTGTTGATGGATATTATTTATTAATCAACTTACTCCGTAGCCAGCAACAGGGCCGATACCATGTCCAAGGTAGGGATCAGCGTACTCTCTGCCGTATCTGAAATTTCATGATCACGTGAGACAACTATCCCACTGCAATTACATCCCAGTGATGAAGTAAGAAATAAAGAAAGGGTCAGGATGTCGTCATCTTTACCAGATACAAGCGTTCAGGATTTTTTAACAGGACTTTCAGGAGGGGTATCTTGCTGATCCTCGTGGCGTCTACTGCGCAAAGCACGACCACGACGGATTCTTCTGTAATACGTTATCAGGTCAAGAGTGAGTAAGGATCGAAGATCAGAAACAATAAATCATACGTCACAGCTAGGGATGAATTAATAAAAAAAAAAGAGATATATATATATATACATATAAATATTTAATAAATTTCAATAGTCCCCATCTTACCCAGCTACTGCTGCGTAACCGGCAACCGGCTGAGCTGCAGCCGCAGCCGCTCCGTAAGCTCGCGCCGCGACGGCCGTATACGTCGCCGCGGCGGCGTAGGTCGCCTGTTGGGTAGTCGAAAGTGGCGTCGTCTTCAGTAAAGGTGAAGCTGCAGCAGCTGCTGCGGCCGCCTGTAACAACCACAACCCGCCATGCAAGCTCAAGCAAGCTCGAATACTAATCTTCGTCGTGAACGTATCACGCACGACGACAGTTACTGTCTCTACGTTCGTAAGATCAGCTGCCGGTACGATCTGGAGGAGATCCTGAAGGATCGAGAAGGGACAGAGGACGCGGGTGAAGAAGGAACGAAGATGATTGTAATAGACTAGGAATCGGGAAGAAACGGATATCATTTTGGAAGATATCGAACGTTTTGATGTCCGATGGAAAAATTCAATTTTTAGGTTATGTTTGCATTCCTGGATCTTTGGACACCTCCGGACGACCGACCTACCAAGTACATGGAGCGATTAATGAATTAATTACCGAATTAAAAGAGGAAGAGATACGGCCAGGTAAGTAATAAGACACGTGGTGCTGGGTACTGTTAAGTTAGCATGCACAACGGAAACAATGAAGGTATAAAATGGTGCAGTCGATCCGACAAATGTCACGGGGTGCATGTTTCAAAGTAACGCAAAGTAAAAGGCAACGACTAGGGAGGCTTCTTAACTACGCTGCGAACTGGTAATCGGTTACGTGTATCGTGTGGCTTGAGCTTAATTAGCGTAAGCTAGTAACCTGGTGTGATCTGTGACTTAGATATTTACTCGGATTGTTGCTGGTTATACTGGAAGTGGTTGCGTGGTTTTTTTTCTTCATTTTCATCGATTATATCTAACGGGTACGCATATAGTGCTCTAACTTCCCGAAGTTCCTACTGGGTTGAAGTTAACGTGGACGAGGTATGGATAACGTTGAGAGGATTACAAGATTGAGGGAAGACCATGTTATTGTTACAAGTTGAAAACTTCTGGAAGAAAACTTATTCGAACTTTCTTACTGATACGGTACGGTAAGTTTTGAATTGACTTTTTTTTCTGTTGGAAAACGATAATAATGTTCTCCTTAATCATCTATCAAGTTCTTAAATATCTCGTTAAAATTTCAATCACATAAGTCGTTGACTATCACAGGTATTTACTAGGGAATTCATGTCTCAGGTATCGTCCCTGAGCCGATACATCAAATTGCGATAAAATAGTTTGAAATTATTTTCAAAAATTATTAAATACAAAAACCCAATAAAAATGCATTATTCTCATTTTTAATTCAGTTTATACTTGTGAGGAAAACGAAGAATTTTGCAAATCCCATCAAGAGGGGTCAACTACGAATTTTTGTTTCGCGCTCCGGCAGACATTAACGCCTGTGCAGGTTAGGAGAGTAGAGTGAACAAGGGTAAGTAATTTCCCAGCAAAAAGCATTAAGGCCATCAGCTTCCGCTGAACGGGCATAGATGCAATCGAGTATTCTTGCGGTTTTTATTCTCTCGGGTTTCTACGTCCGCCCACTTTCCGTCGTTCCAGTGCAGCAGCAAACCAACCCAAGGACCATGACAGCGTAACTGCATGCACTACGGCCACGTGTAGCTGGCGAAGAAATTGCAGTGGAAATATCAGACGAAACTTCCGTACTGAAACCCTATTGGCTCATGGATTTTCCACGCGTTCATTTTACTTAAGGTCAGCTGGCACCTCGCGCTACGTGTTCTCGTGTGCTCGGAGTGTAATGTGCATCTGATTTATGAGGATGAAGATAACCCCGACGGGACGCCTCGCGGGTCGCGCCGCTTAACCTAAAATCTACGTGCATGCATCTCAGCTTGATATTTCTATTCGCGAGCACCGTACCGGATTTCCGCGATGACTTTATCGATCCTCAGCCGGAAATCCGTTTTTATACCATCGGCTCACGGCGATGCGGACGTAAGGGGAATTGGCTGAAGGGTCGAAGCCACGCGACAAGGGTTGAATGTTACGGGAGTAAATAGAAGTGAGATTCTTGTAAGCTGCGTAAGAGATAAAGAGGAGCATATAAAACACTGTGCTTAAAAGGGACTCAATAAAATGCACGGTATCGATCAATTGAAAAAGGAAATATCGTTAGCGATTACAGAACTGAAACGAATTGGTGCGTCTGCGCATGCGCGTGGGTGCTTATGAAAAATATTACCGTTACAAATAGTAAACTGCTACCGCAGTGTGTTTTGTATTTATTTTCTACTACTCTGTACGTTTACTGCTTCGAATGTACCGGGCAACTTGACGGTTTCCTACGGAGAATCTTGGTAAGCTACGTTTTAAGTTTTAACTAGTGTCCGCCCCGAGGCGCGATTTACTTTTGTTTTTCCTGGTTTCGCGCGCGCTGTTAAAAACGCGAAACGACGTAGGCGTCGACGTGGAGTATGACGCACACGAGATGACGAAGGGGCACGAAGAGAACTGGCTCGGAAATGGAGAAGACGGTTTACTCTCTGGATGGTAGTTAGCTCGGTCGGTAAACATCAGGGTTCTCTTACGCTTTGGGGTTGCGGCTCATTCAAGTGCTCGAATTAAAGTTGCGAAACAAGACAAATTAGGGAACTTTTTCAATGAGTATTTTCTCGCGGTTACAAAGAAGTTCACGAAATTTCATACACGGTAGAGAAATACTGAAAGGCTTTTAGAAATGAGGTTCGGAGAGAAGGGCGGGAATTTTAAAAGAATTATCTTGTTAGCCGTGTGTTATGAGATTTCCGGGTGACTCTCGTCGTTAATTGAAAACTCTTTTTGAAATATGAAAACCGAAAAATTGACATAGCCAAATTCCGTCTTAACGGCATTACTGCGGTGCTGTATTATTTATGTTACTTTCTCTCTGTTCATTCGAGAAGTCGACAAGGTGCAACGTAAATTATTAGCCAGTTTATGCGGTACGCGATGTCTTTTGGCAACGCGAAAATTAAGCTTCATAAATTCCCCGTCGGGCGGAGTGACGTGTTTTCTAGAAACCCGTACCGCGCCGCCCGTCGCGATTCGTAAGTCATGAAAATAGCCACAAGGATCGCAATAAAGCCCACTGAAAATTCTCCAGCGACGGCGAGCGACGTGAAATCCCTATAGCACAGTATATGTGTACAATATACACACAGAAACGAGCTATATAACGCAAGCTCAATTCTACGTTTGACCAGAAAACGAAAAGAACAAATAACCAGAAATAAGTAAGTACATTATGCAGCAATAATTCGTTTATCGGTGCAGACAAGGTCTTAGGCTCGTCCTAGATCAAACCCTAACCTAACCCAACACTACTTTCGACGAGAGAGACAAACGAAAACAATCTATAAGAGTGAAATGAACAGTGAGCCAAAAGAAAAAAAAAATGAAAGAGAAAGTACAAAGGGACAGTGAATTTTGTATACGTTCCCAAGCGGTTATACACGAAACAGTTCGGATTCCCTAGAGCCACTACTCGGAATATGTTTACTGGGAAAGCGAGATTGTCAGTCAACGCACAGATTAATATGAGAGAGCGACAGCAGGAAATGAAAGAAGACTAACAATAAGTAAAAGAAAGAAGACGGTATTACACAGTAAAAAAAGAAAGAGACAGAGAAAATACATAGAACAATGAAAGAGATAATGGTAGCACGAAAAAAAAAAAGAAAAAGATAATAAGTAGAGAAAGAGAAAGAAAAAGGTGAAAGACTAATAAAACGCATCGCGTGAAAGTTAAATCCTTGCGAATAATAATGTCTAATAGGGATGGAGTTACAGTATACGAACAAACGAATCCGATGATAGAGGATATTATAAAATCAAATGCGAAATGCACAGGTATGGACCCGCGTTTAATCCTACCTCCAGGGCTGGCCCTTTAGCCTGAAACACAAACGGCAATCCTGAAATGTGAACCAGGCCTTATCCACGCGAGTCTCTTAAGGAGCCTCATTTGCAGTTGGCCTTGCAGCGATGCATCGATCGCCTTCTAATTGGCTGTCCTATATGATATGATATCGTGCCGGACTCTCGCTGACCTCTCCCGCCCGCTGGCTACATTTATTATGCAATTGTTAAATCCCGCCCGTCAACATTGACGAACGTAGCAGCTCGCGAATGCATAAACAAGGCGGCTTCTCGCAGAGTATAGTAAAATGCAACAAGATGCAAGCTATCCGGCACGAGATGCAGAATCATTGTTGGTTGCTTATGAGTCATGGCAAATGATCATAATTCGTATCGATGAATTCCGCAGTATGTCGACGACACGGAGGACGAATATTAGCGAAATGGAATGACTCAATTTATCGTATAATCGTTATGCAAGCCTAGCAAAATGTCACTATGTATATACTAACGTCGGCTGATGCTTGCGGCCATTCCAGCTATAGTAATTCCCGTATCGTTACTAAGTTATTAGGCGATGTTGATCGATACGATGCATGAACGTTTGGGATTTAAATTCAATAATAAAAGGCACGAGTGGTCCTGCAGATCCTGTACGTTCTTGTATCGCAATTCGTCTACGTCATAGAGCTAGTCACGGGTTCTTACCTGGAGCCTATATTGAGGATCCTGTGTCGCTGCGTGTGCTGCTATGAAGGGATCGTAGTAGACACTGTAAAAAAGAAAGCAAATGATGTTACGTATAAAAGTCGAATTCGTAACTAGATATTCGGTCGGGATCGATCGGAAATCAGTTGATCAATTGTCCACTAGGGATAATCATAGAAGTCGACAAGGTTTCCTTTTCGAAAGAGAAATATTGAAAATTTGGCAAAACAAAAGAGAGAGGATTCGATTGAATTTTACATTGAAATAATGACGTTGGAGATTGTCTCGATCGACCGTGACATCTCGCGGCTGAGTTCCGTACGTTGGAGTTCCGTAAGGAGGAGAGGTTAGAGGAATGTTTGTGCTTTGCGTGCAGATGCGAGAAATTCATTCAGGCGTCATTATACTTGTACAGTGCTAACGCCGCGAGTGTTCAGCCGCGCTCGTTCGTTAATTAGCAAAGAATAATTAGAGTGACAATTAGCAATTAGTCCCTTTGGATAATTTATAGCACGTGCATCACACGAGGCTGCACACTCGGCCCAGGTATATTGTAGAGGTAGCCGACAACACAGTGGAGATGCTGGCCGACGTTGATCCGTATAGGGTTAATCAGGATGCACTCTACTTACGCAGGTGCGAAGGGATGCAGAGCTGTTGCAGCAGCCGCAGCTGCAAGTGGCCCCGGATTCCGGGCGAGTGCGATTGCTGCAGCTCCTGTTGGAAAGGCCGCTCTCGCTGCTCCGACTCTACCACGTTGAATGGCCACACCTCTAAGTGCCGCAGCTGCAACACACATGCCACCACGGCCTACCTTGTAATTCACTGTTGACCAAGGCCCAAAAGTTCATCCCGATGCAGCAACGGCAACAGCAGCGGCAGCAGCAGCAACAGTCGACGGACCAAGAGGGCACGACGCTACGCGAGGATAACCTCAGGGATTTAAATTTGGGAAAGATGACGTATCAGTCAGAGACGACTCGACGTCCTCAAGAGAGCGACTCGACGTCCGCTCTGGACAACGAAGGGCCCACCGGCGGGCGGACCGTTAAAACTCCAGAGAAACCATCAGGCTCGGCGGGCAATCCGAGTACGGTTACAAGGACGTTAAGAACAAAACGCTTCAGGGCGCACTATCCGGCGAAGAAGTTAAAGAGAAAAATTGGCTTCGTGGTACCGACACACTCTATGACCTCTATAGGATCTACCGAGAGTATACGTGAGAAACCGCTCAAGTCTGTCCTGAGGAGTACCAGCGGCTCCATCAGGAGCAGTACTTCGTCGGTGAGATTCGTCCTGCCTGTCGACGGTGTGGACGAGAGTGGCCGCAGAAGATCATTGGGATCCTACAGAGCTGAAGTTCGTGAGATTTATCGGAATAGAATCGAAGGATGTAGAACAATCATTAGAATGCATCGTTGCCGTTTGGCTATGTGCATACTCTATGGAATCCTGGTCCCGTTTTTCATCATCATACCCGTATTTCTCCTCTATTGGGAACCCAAGACCAACCAAAGTGTCCAGGGTTGACTCACAGCAATATGTATACAGACATCTACTGAAAAAACACTATGGGAACACTTATCCAGCTCTGCGTCCTCGATCGAATGGGTTTACTTGAAAAACGTATCTGGCCTACCTTGTATCACTGCGCGGAGCTCGTCAAGTTCGACCAAAAATAATATTAACCAACAGGACTGTAATTGGGTTATTTAAATCAAGACAAACTAGCAGCACTGACGTTAAGGAGATGTCCAAGTATTGACTTTGTCTGACTTTAATATCCTTGTCTCTCGATGCGTGTCGTCCGATTACGTTGACAAAAGCAAGGCCGTTAGAACGGGCAATTGTGGGCGGAGAGGCGATTAGAGAGGGGTACGTGAGGACGACTAGCGATGCAATAAAATACAGGCGCATTCCAGGAGTTAAGGAAAGACACAACAAGACAAACTAATTAATTAACATACGATCCTGCGCGCTTTGCACGGTAATACAGTCAATGTACCGTCTATAGGCACGAGTAATTCGCTGACGTGTAAAGGCGGGTTCACATCGACGCGCGAACAGTAAGTGATGCGACAACCGTGTCTCGTGCATTGGGGTTGTGCAGGGATGTTACGTGAAACTGGCCAACGAGAAATGGGGACAATACACGAAGAATAGTAGCGCTAGTAGAGTAGTGTGGTAATTGCGGTGGTAATAGTAGTAACAATAGTGATAGGTAGTTGAGAGTGGTAGAGTAGTAGTAGAATGGTAGTACGATAGAAGAAGAGGTTGAACAGAGTAGCGAAAGGTCAGAGAAGGTTAAGGTTATACCTCCGTCTCGCCGCGGCTCTCGGGGCGAGGACGAGGGGTGCGGCTGCAGGAGATGGTGCAACTGCCGCCGCTGCAACTGCTGCCGCTGCAGCTGCCGAAGGTGCAGCAGCCCCTAGCCAGCTCCATGGCATGGCCGGCAACCTGTATCCTGTCGAAAATATTAGTGCACCGTGCCCTCGGGACGATGTCAACCCATTTTAGGGTAATAGTGCTAGTATTTTTGCAACCGTTAAATATACGACATTAGGTAAGCACTGTATTACATGGAAAAAAATATACGAGTAAGGACTTAGGACGGATGATGATTTGGAAAGGATTTATCTAAATTATAGTTTTTCAAACTGACAAATACCAGAAAACGCGCGCGATTTATTCAAAACGGGAATTTTCGAGTATGACGAATCGCGCGGAGGGAGGGACTGTGCGATGAACATTTTTCAAAGTTATTACTAAACGATGTCAAAATAAATAAAAAAAAGTCATCAGTCATATGTTCTCTGGATATTTGTCTGTGAGAGGTGTAGATGTCGCTCTCGGCTGTATGACGTAATTTCGCGTTCCTATTACATTGTGGGATTTTGCTTATGAAACTCTCGGTTTTAGTAATTCGCGTAGGAGAATATCCGTACTATAGGAAGCAAGGTGTATAACTGAACCGTGGCGAACAGTTGATTAAACAAGTTATTGTGCATAGTGTGTATTCGTATTCTCGATCGCGCATGCGCAGTTGCCTAAGAAATATATAACCGTCTCCCATTTACTCGCAGTCGCACATACGAGAGAGTTAGTCATTAGACTAAAACTACGGATAACCCGTGTAATTCAGTGCTGTGGGATATTTTATGAGTCGACATAAAATTTTGAGATTTTCAAAGAAAAAAAATTTGAAAACACGTACAGGAGCCTCGTACGAAAACATGAATAATTCAACAAGCAACACGCACGGGGATCAGAATAAACTCAAATAATTTTCCGAAAATATTTGTTCTCTCTCACTGGAGCCTTATATTACTTGCTTCCGTTTCTTAGATGCGTATGAAGAAAAAAAAAGGATGATCTACCGGACTCTCATCCGCGAAGCTAGAGAATGCGTCAAGATCGCCGTTCTCTCGTAAAATCTCTTACCCAACAAAATTTAGCGCGACGTTGCCGACGATTTTTTTACTTTTTTTTTTTACTTCAATTCGTTAAGAACGGGCACAAAGTTCTAAAGGGTAAACGGTACAACAGGATAGGGGATTCGACGTAGAGGACCATCACCGACGGCACAGTGCTGCGAGTAATTAATATGATTGAACCCTCCAGGGCCTTCGGAGCACTCGGGCGAGCAACGAAGGGGTGCGCGAAGTGAGGTTGGCTAGGTGAAAGGGGGAGGAGAGGGGGGCGGGGGTTACTGGCAGGGTTGCTCCGAGCGATCAATAAATGCTGCCAGCCACCCCTGGACCACCTCTGTATATATGCCATACCCCCTGAGAGCAATGTGCTCTCTCACTCCTTCCTCTCCCTTTCCCCATACCTTTCTCTCTCGTTCTTGTCCCTCTTATACAGTACCATCTTTGTATTCAACCCCCGTTCCCCGTTCAACCCCCCCTCCCCCTTCCCTTATCCGACTCCACTCTTTTTCGTGCTGCTTTCTCTACTTCCCAAATGAGCCTTCACTCTCACTCTCTCTCCGCATCCCTGACACGCAGACGACGCACCCCCCCCCCCCCC